>NW_008579194.1:0-269 GCF_000257125.1 Entamoeba nuttalli P19 | reverse complement strand
CTTGTCATTTTCTCAATCTTGTGTAACAGAAATATGACTTATAGTATTTAAAACAGTTCTGAGAAAGTTAAAGAAAGAAATTAAAAAACACAAATTTAACTTTTTAAGTGAAAGTGTTATTTAAAAGAAATTAAAATTTTTATCAAAAGCATCTCAAAAGAACTATAAATAATAAATAACATGGCAAATAAAATCAAAATTGGATTATTGGGAGATATGGGAGTTGGTAAGACATGTATTGTTCAAAGGTTTTGTTTCCATAAATATAA
>NW_008579193.1:0-437 GCF_000257125.1 Entamoeba nuttalli P19 | reverse complement strand
TTTACCTTGTTTTTATTTGTTTTTCATTGTATCTTTCGACTTCTAATCCCTTTTTCTTGTATTTCGTTTACCATTATTAATTCTTTACCACTTATTGCTATTGACATTTCTTTTATTGAATGATCTTTGACTTCAATGTCTTGTTTGCTTTTCTTTACAAGACAAATTGTTATTATTCAATATCAATGACACTAAAATATGTTGTACTTCCTGCATTGGAAAAGTATCTATATAAATGAAGAATGAGTAAAGATATGATGATTGAGTGGTGCTAGAATTGTCATTTATTCATTGCTTATTTGATATTAGTTACATCATATGTTATTAAAGTGAGTAATTTATTTGTTTTATTTATTATTTAGATTTTCTTCAGAAAAGCAAAGTCCAATGATTCAACTCAATAGATCGGTTATATGTCCCTCTAGAAGAAATGGGTG
>NW_008579192.1:0-16030 GCF_000257125.1 Entamoeba nuttalli P19 | reverse complement strand
TACTGCGGAGATCACAATCAAACATACTCCACATAGCTACAAGAAGAAGACTCATTGATGGGATTAGTCTCACCTGAGCCATTAACAATAGAAGCTAGTTCTTATTAATACTTAATTAATTGCTTTTTATTTTTGTCATTCATATTGTTATTGTTATGCCATTTACTGGTATTGACATTCATTCTTTTATATGATGTTGAGCCTCTACGTTGTAGTTACTTTTCTTTTCACTACACAATGACACACTCAATAACCATTACAATAATAATTGCTGTATGTTCCAAATTGGAACAGAATCTAGTTATTATGAAAATTAATTAAAAACAAAGAAAAAGAATATTGAGTAATCAACAAATAAATTAAAGCATGTACTACTCCATAAAATTTGTGGTTAACAAATACAAATTAATTTAATAAAGAGAATGATTTTTGAATAAGATGATGTAGTTCTATTAAAATAGGTTTTAGTTGTTGTTTAGTTGTTGTAGAACCAATTTGGTATTGGAAATAACATTCTTGATAAGCACTATTTAGTTGTTGTAAACCAGTTTTTGTGAAAGTCATATTATTACTTTCTTCTTCATTGGTTAATTCTTTATCATCTTCTGAAAAAGACTCTTCAATAATGGTTGTTCCAAAACCTGATAAATCCATTTAACTTAATGATAGATACTACTTCCTTACAATGATTTAGTTCTCACTAACTTTTCTTAATTCCACTGTTCAAACTTTGAAATTTCTTGCTTGTAAATTTCTTAAATTTCCTGATTTTTTTATCATAAAACAAATATCTTTTATTAAGATTTTTCATTCAAAGTTGGTTGATAATATTTATTTTTTTCTTTTTGATTTTTCTAAATACAAATTTTTTTTTTATTATTAATTTATTAGAAATATAGTATTTTTCTCTGTTTTCAAGTTATCCAAACATAAAAAAAAATGCTTTTGAAGAAAGAGTTGAAGTTTACATTTTTTTTTAGTTTAATTGAATATTATTTTATGAATAATAAATAAATTTTTTTTCATGAAAAGTAACAAATAATAAAAATATAATCTTCTTTATGATAAATAGTATTTATTTTATTTCTCTAAATTGAGATGAAAGTTCTACAAAAAAGAAATATGAATATTAAACCAAAGTAGAACAATCGAATTAATTCAATAACACTAAAAATACCACTAATCATTTTTTTAAATTATTTTCCAATATTTTCTTCCAAGAATAACAAATTTGAATCTAATAATATTATTGTTCATTACGTAATACTTATTTTATTAGTATTGCTTGTAACGATTAAACTTGTTATTCATAATATGACTCCAAAACAAAAAAAAAGAAAAATGTTGTGATATAACTTTTCTAATCTTCTTTAACCTTATAGAATTGCGAAGATATTTTCATGAAAAGTGTCATAATTTGAGCATTAAGGAATTTTATTTCTTCATTTTGTTTTTTGATATCTTCAAGACAACGAAGAAAAGTTGGTTTAACTAATGGAACACAAATAATATATAATAAAACAATCCAGAATCGTGGTAAAGAACAAAGATTGAATGCCAACATATACACAGATTCTCCCATAGAAATAAACTTAAAGCCACCAACAAATCCATAAAAAACATACCACCCAAAGAATAATAATATTGATAAAATCATTGATATATAAAATGGCCATACAAAAGTATGAGAATGTGTTGCAAGATGAAAACATGAAACTATAACAATAGCACCATAAATAGTAAATCCAAGTCCATCCATCCCAATCTCTCCAAACCCAATATCACCACTTAATAAATATTTTCCACAAAAGAATATTATCATTGATTCTATTACTCCATCAATAAACCATAATAATACTGTTTTTAAAGTATATATAGAATTTACAGTTAAATATAATTCTGGTCTACTTATTAATTCATATGAACTATAGTCTTTATCAAATGTAGCAACAACCATTGGTAATAATATTGAAAATAAAATATTAAACATTACCAAACTCCATCTTTCATATATAGAGGTTCCTGAAAACCCAGAAAAGAATGCAAAATAAAATTGTGTAATAAATAATAATATACTCCTATATAATGTGTGTGATGTAAATATCCCAATTCTATTAAATGAATACCTTCCATGAACTAATAATAACTTAACAATATCTCTAAATTTTTCAATGGAAAAATCAGCTGCTCTTGCAGCTGACATTCCTTCTTTACCTGTAATTCCTATTCCAACATTTGCTGTTCTAATCATAGAAACATCATTACAACCATCTCCAATACTTAATGTAGAAATCATTGTTTCTTGTTGATGAAGATAATTATTAATAACATTAACAACATTAGATTTATCATTAGGCGTACATCTATATACACAAACCCCAGAAGATGAAATTATTTTGTTAATAATTTCTTCTTTATTATTCTTAAGCATTAAACTCATTTCCTTTCCACTTATTATAAATTCATTTTCTTCTTCTTTCTTACTTAGTATATGTGCATTTCTTGCAATTGTAACAGCTGTTTCTTTCATATCGCCAGTAAGCATACTAATAACAATTCCTGCTTTCTTTAATATTTCAATACTTTCTATAACTCCCTCTTGTAATTCATCTTCAACAGCAGTACATCCTAATATTATTAATTCTTTTTCTAAGCTTTCCATTTTTCCAGTTTCATTAATTTTATTAATATTTTGTATTTCTTCTTTCTTTAATTCTCTACCAGCAATAACTAATATTCTCAAACCTTCTTCCGCATATTCTTTACATTTCTTTTCAACTTTTTCATTTTTATCTTGGCAATTTCTTTGAACAATTCCATTTGCTCCTTTCATAAATACCCATCCTTTATCGTTCTGTATTAAAACAACTGACATTCTTTTTCTTTCAGAACTAAATGGAATTATATAATATTTAAATGTTCCTTCACTTGTTATTATTTCTTCTGAATTTCTTTCTTTAAATTCTACTCCAAATTCTTTTGCAACATTAACTAATATTTCTTCATCAGCTGATGAAGCACTGTACCCTTTATCAGTTTTATCAGCTGTATGACATGTTGATAAACATCTTAAGAACCATTGTTCTTTTTGATTAGCATTATCAAAAGAAAATGAAGTAGTAAATTCATTACCATCAATAAAGCATTTCTTAAATCTCATTTCATTTTTTGTTAATGTTCCTGTTTTATCAGCAAATATAAATTTAACTGTTCCAAGTTCTTCAACTAAATTTGTATTTCTACACCTTGCATTTACTGAATGTTTAATATCCCCATCATTTTCAATAAAGAATGCTTGAATTAATTTAATAATTTCAAGACATACATATAATGAAATTGGTACAAGATTATTATAAAGAATTATAAATGTAAAAAATATCCAAAAGTATGACAATTTATCATTCGTTCCATCATCATTAAGATACCATAATTCAAATTCCCAATTCCATTTAAAAAACCCAATTGTACTAATACTTGATAATATAATTGCTAAAGTAAACATTACTAAAACAAGTTTATTTGTTTGTAATTCCATTCTTGATCTTTTTAAAGTGGCATCTTTTCCATTTAATATTTGTTTTGTTTCACTTCCTACATACAAACAAATCATTTCAATTTCATCTACTCTTTTTAATTTACTTCCTCTTAATAAACATTGTTTTTCATTTAACCGTTCTACATCATTAAACTGATTAACAACCATTCCTTCAAAATTAGTTAATTCTAAAGAAGGATCATTATAATAAATATCTATTTTTTCATCTAATTCTTTTGATTCTTTAAATGTACTACAACAATATTTACTCTTTAAATTAGTTTCTCCATCTAATTGACTTGTTTCTACAAATAATTCCCCATTTTTATTACTACTTGATATTACAATACCATCACATGGAATAGTTTCTTCTTTTTTAATAATTAAATGATCTCCAACAGCAACGTCTTTCCATTTTATTTCAATGACCTCATTATTTGTAATTTTTCTCAGTGTTGTTCTGTTATTTTCTCTTTGATCATCTCTATGTCTTCTAAGGTCTTCATAAATCTCTTTTATCCCAGAAAATATTAACACAACACAAAGAGGAAATAAAGTAGTATATCTCCCTGTTGGTGATAGTCCTGGAATTAATTGTAAACAAGAGATAAACAAGAAATAAACATTTGCTAATTTTCTAAATTGTTCATATAAAAAATATGGAATAAAACTATATATTGTATATTTTGATGTATGAATACCATTAGATAATGTCTCATTTCTATTTCCATTATGAAGAATTCTTTGAAATTGATGTGATGGTTCAAATGACATTTAAAATTTTCTTCTTATTTATAAGTTTAGTTTATTATTAAAAAAAAACCCTAAAACAACACTTTATTTGTGTGAAAAAATTTTTAATTTCAATTGAATATTCTCATTTCTTTTTCAGCTGATTGAATGAATTGGTTAATCATAGAATTATTCTTACGAATAATATGAGTTGAACCAATAATTATTGGCCTTCCAAGTTTTTGTGATAAACTTCTTAAACTAGCAATTTCACCAAATGTAATTCCTCCAACAACAAATACAACAATTTTCTTTGAACCTCCTTCAATTGTTTCTTTAATATTAGTGATTTTCATTTGTTCTTCTTCTGTTAAAATATCATTTAAATTTTTAGAAGTTAATTTACTAACTCCTTTTAATGCAGCTCCAAGAACACCTTTTTGATTAGAAGATTCTTCAGTTTCTTGAGGACAAATAATATTTTCTAATGATTTTACTATTAATGGAGTATAACCTCCATAAAAACTTGATCCATTTTCTTTTTCATATAATTTTAATGCTGAATTTAAAGCAGTAAAGGTTCTTGATTTCTCTCCTGTTTTCTTTAATATTCCAGCCATTTCCATTTTTGACCAAATGTTTAATTCTTCAATTCCACAATATTGGATAAAGAACTTCTTTACTTCATCATATAAATCAGGTTTAATACCATCATACCCAGCACATAATATTGCTAATTGTTTTAATGCTTCTTCATGTTTTCCAAGTAATAATAATTCTTCTATTGGACCAGCAAGGTCTTGTTTAAATAATCCAGCAATTTGTTTAGCTGAAGAAAATACATAATCAAAAAATTGGAATTGTTTTTCTTGTAATTCTAAATTATCATAAGTATTAACATATGAAATAATTGATTGATGAATTTGTGGATGTATTGTAGCAAATGCTAAACACATATTAAAATGAGTTGTCATTTCTAATTTCTTAGAAATAGACTTTTCTTGTTGAGTAAGTTCTTGTAACTCTTTTGTTGCTTTAATTTTATCATTTAATACTGTTCGAATATCATTGAAATTAGCTTTACTAATTTCATTATACCAATTACCATGTAATGTAATAAATGCATTTTTCTTTTCACTGAGTACTTTATAAGCAACATCTGAGTCTTTTGAACTTCCAAAAACTTTATCATATATACTTAAATTTACATTAACAGTAGTACAATCATCATTTATTCCATATACTTCATCAATTAATGATTCATAATTATTAGCAATTAATTCAGGAGTTAATAAATCAAATGTTCTATCAACAATATAAACAAAGTCTACTTCTTTATTAAATTCATTATTTGGTCGTTTAATATTCATCATCTCAGCAAGTTGATGTGAATATTGTCCACGACTAAATACCTTTGGAAAATAACCAAATCGTTTTTGGAATGTATTTAATGATGAATAAATTTCATTCAATATTCCAACATCTCGTTCACCAAATAATCGTACAAATGCATTATCATCTTGTAAACTGAAGACATCGTCTTGAATAACTGCAACAGGAATATCTATTTTACCTAATCTAAATGATGTCTTAAAAGGATCCAATAATTTACCATCAAATGGTGTAAATTTAGGCATTCTGAAAAAGAAAAAGTTTTCTGGTGTCATTACATATGAATCATTTGCTATTTCATTAAATTTCTCTAATGATTTATTCATAAAGTTTAATGCATGAGTTGCTGCTTCTGTTGTTGATTCAACAATAACAAAATATGCTAATGTCTTTCTAAAAAATGTTCGTGTGAAACTTTCAACGTTATAATCTTCATAGCATATCATATCAGTAATATTGTAATTATCATCTTGAAGGTATTGACCACCAATAAGTTCCATCATCATAAAAGAGTGTCTATCACAAACTATAATTTTTTTCTTTGGGTGATTTAAAGGAAGTGTTTTAAGTAATGTTTCTGTTGTAAAATCTTGATAATTTTTAAGTAAGTCATTTGTTTGTGGTCGTGTAATAAGTTGTAATGTTGGAAGAAAGATAGTTTGAAAGTGAGTTCCTAATTTACTTTGAATACCTGTTTGTTGGGTTTTGACCTTTTGTTGTTGTGCCATTAAGGATAATCTTCTTTTTCAAGATCTATTTAATAGTTTAATTATAATTTTAAGTATTATTTTTTTAAGAAGAGAAATTATTTTCAAGTTCAACAGAAAAAGAAAAAAGAATAACACAAATTAAGTGAATTATTGTGTTAGTCAATGTGCAGCTTCATATAGTAAAAAGCACAACACGCCAAAAACAATATAATAATTCCCAAAATGATAAATCCATCTAAAAGGTAAGTCATATTTAAAAAAAAGAGAAAGAAAGAAAAAATACAAACATGGTTTATTTGTTATTGGTGTTACAACAAAATTATAATCTAAAGAAACTGTTGCTACTGTTTGTTTAAAATCAATAGTTGTAGCAGGAATAACAAATGAATGATGTTTTTTGATAGATAATACTTTATAATTTAATAAAGAAATTACAACTACTGTTCCATCTGAACATCCTACACTAGCTAATGTTCTTGCTCGTTCAGTAGCAATTGGAGAAGAAATTTGAGATTTACATAAGTATAAAGTTTTTTTTAATGTAAAAGTGTATGAGTCAAGAACAAGTAAATATGATGGATTGGATTTTTTCATTAATCCAAGAATTGCTTCATCTCCATTATAACTAATTATACAACCCCAGAAAAGTGCATTATCCCATTTTTTATTTAAATCTTCAGGATAAATACTTTTTAACACCTCACCTGAATCAGTGTCATAAACAGTTAATTTTCTATTATGAGACGTAACAAATAATCTATTCTTATGAGCTGAAATACACATACCATTAACATCTTTTCCTGTTTCTTTTTGTAACAATTTAACTAATTCTAATTTTTTATTCTCTAAATGATATTTTTGAACAACACCATTACTCCATCCAACAAACAATGACTGTGTTTTTTTAGTATATTTCATAACTTTAACTTCAATCATCTCATCTTCAGCATTTTCTACATCTAATCCTTGTAACTTATTTTGAATTTCTAATTCTTCATTAGCAATATAAATATATTCATTAGCAGAATAAATAATAAGTCTTTTGTCTGTTTCTTTTGGGTCTTTAATAGAAATGATACATGAAATTGATGAATCTCCTGTATCATAAAACTTTGGTTTTCCTCCAAGTTGTGGAATCTTCATTATACCATTTTTAATACCACTTTTACAACTTCCACCTCCACCTGCAGCAAAGTAATTTGTATTGTCTCGAGTTAATGCAAATAAAGGAATTTGACAATTAATACGTTCAGTCATGACAAATGTACTTTTAAGTTCTATTTCATTAAGTAATAAAATAGTGTTATATAAAACGAAAATAGAATAAAAAAAGTTAAAACAAAGAAAAGTGAAAAACAATAATCAGACAAATATGCAAGGAGGTTATTTCCACAATCCATCAAATTATCCACCACCAAAAGCACCTCAAGAACCATATTCTAATCATCAATATATGTATAGGCATCAACAAATGCAACAGAATAATAATTATAATAATTATCCAACAGGAGCAAGATATGCAGCTCCAGTTGTAAGAGAACAACCACCTCCACCACTTGCATCACGAGATTTTAGAAATCAAATAACCGATAAAAGTGGATATGTAGAATGTTTGTTACAAAAACTTAAGAAGAAAATGAAAGTATTTATCATTTAGTGAAATCAAATGTAATTATTTTTACAAATATCCCACCAGACCAACAACAACAAAAAGACTTTTTATCAAATTATATTCCAAAATATATCTGTGAGTCATATTTACCAGCATACAAAATTGAAGTTGTTTATATTGCTGATAGAAAGACTGCTGAAGGAATTATGGTACATTTTAAAAAAGGGTTTGAAGGAAAGGATAATAGAGAAGCATATTGGGGAATGGAATATTGGATGAAACAATCAATCTTTGATAATGAAAATGGCATTTGTAAAATACCAGTAAAACATATTCCTCCAACAGTACATGTAAAGTCAGATGGTTCTTATGAATATATTTATTCAAGAGAACAAAGAAGATTAGATGACAGGAGAGATAGAAGAGATGACTATCATTATTAATTCATTTGGTTCATTTTTTATAAAAAGAAAAAAAAAGAAAAACACCTTAAAAAATATTTTTATTTTTTGAAAGTAATTTACTTTAAATAAACCTCTTTTAAAGTGAGTCGAGAAGTGAAGCAGCTAAATCATCAGCAGCGTTTGCTTCACTTGTTTCAATGGGAGTTGGACTTGGCACTTTTTCTGGTTCATTAGTAAGACTAACAGAAGTAGTTGGAATAGGTTGTGATGGAGTTGTATTTTCATCTCCAAGTAAAGAACCAACAATATCATTTGACATATCAATCACTGTTTGTTGACTTTCTTCTAATTCTTTTTCACTATTCATTAATGTGTCAATAACTTCATTGATTTTACACCTCTTTTCAGGACTTTGATCCCACATTTTAGGAATGATTGAAGCAGTAGTTGGTGGAATATTATTTGATATTTCAACTCTCTTTCCTTTATTAACAAATTCAAGAACTTCCCAAGAACTTCCTAACATAGAATATGGACATTTTCTATCAAAAGCTTCTACAATAACAATTGCTAATGAATAAATATCGTAAGCTGAAGTTATTTCTTTATTATTAATTCCTTCAGGAGCAAAATAAATTTCTTGTCCAATTTGTTGATTTAATTGAGCTGCTTGTTTACTTCCAATTAATTCATTTGGTAAATCATAGTCAGTTAATTTAGCACATATTTTCATTGAATAATCAGTAGAAAAAATGATAATATTTTCTGGTTTAATATCTCTATGAATAATATCTCTTTGATGAAGATATTGAATACCTTGTGCAGCATTAAGTAAACATCTCCAAATTAATTGTTTAGGAGATTCTTTCATTGAATAAATATTTTTTAAATTACCTATGATAGAATATTCATTAATAAGACAATTATTTTGTGGAGCAATACAAGCAAAAGAGATTGGTAATAAATATTCATTTTCTAGTTTAATTAATGAATTAATTTTATTTCTAAAAACATTCATTAATTCTTCATTAAATTCAGTAGTAAACTTTTTCATTGCATATGATTTATCTTTATAGTTAATTAATAAAGTCTCTGAATTAGGACCATTATCAATTTTTTTACTTATAAGAACATCCTTGTAATCAATAAATACACTCTCTTCGGTTGATACATTAATTGTAACATAAACAAATTTAGGTTCTTCATTTCCTTCTTCTGTAATTGCAAATGCAATAATATCATCATCATTACATGAACAGGTACAAAGGAAAGTAATAGTAAACCGAACAGTTCCTTGTTCTCCAGCATTAATAGACATATTATTAACATTAGTTTGAATATTAAATTTGTAACTTGTTGGTAATGAAATATCAAATTGTTTATTAACAGTAGAATTATTTGTGATTGTAAGACTTTGTTCTAATGTACGATTAATTGGAGCTTTGTTACCATCTTCATAACCAAATGTCAATACTTCAGTAGAGAATGTAAATGGAAGTTCTTCTAAAGGAGTAAAAGGATAAGATTGACCATCAATAGTGAAGCTTTTAGCATGTTTTCTACTCCATTTTTTATATAAAACACTAATCAACGCAATAATTAAAATAAGAATAAAAATACAAATAACAGCAATAATAATTGATGAAACACCACCAATTTGTTTTAAACATGTTTTCATATAAGAATTATAATAATATCCTGGAGCACAATAACATAATGTTCCTGTACAATATTGAGCAGTGATTTTTGATACATCAACTTTTACTGTAGTAGCACTTCCATTAAGAAGAATATTTGTTTTACCACCATAATAAAGTGTTTTTGAATCCATAGCAACAGAATATCCCATATAGTCATATGAACTATTTGAAACTAAACTATATATTAACTTAAATCTGTCTTTTGTACTTACTAAATAATTATCAAAATATACTGAAACTGCACCTCCTCTTTGAATACTTCCAACAGAATAACCAAATCCACCAATGACCAAGAAACTATTATAAGTTGACATCATAGGAACATATTGAGTATTAATTGGATTAACAAATTGTTTTGGATTAATAAATACATTATCAATGAATGTTGGATAAGCATAGTTGTTAGGTGAATTTACTTGAATTTTATTTTTATCAGAAATGACACTATAAACAACATCATATTCATTAATAATAGACATATCATAATTAAAAGTAATTGAACTATTGTCTTTAATTTCAAAATTAGTATAAAATGATAATTTACCTCCTTGATTTAAAGTATATAATTCTACATCTCCTCCTCCTCTAACCATTAAATAAGAATATCCATATGATGAAAAATTACCACATGGATGTTTTGTAGAATCTACTACATTAAAGCTTTCATTAAATACTGTTAATCCATTATTTTGACAAAGAACAATAAATACTTCTGGTTTATATGAAACAAATTCTTTTGTAATAACAGTCATTGGTGAATATGAATCAATATTACTTAATGGATAACTATGTGAAATTACTCCAGAAATAGTAGAATTAAGATCAAAAACATCAACATTTCCATTATTTAAAACATACATATTATTCTTTGCAAATCCAATTTGCAAACGTTTTAATTCACTGGTTTGATATTGGTATTTTTTTGATTCTTTTTCTCCATCAACTACAATTGTAATTGAATTTCCTGATGACTTACTTCTATAAGCATAAACATTAGAGATATATTGTGGAATATTATTGTGCTGAACGTCAATAATAACATATTCTTTATCATTTAAAGTAAAGTCAACCTTCTCTAATCCAGCTGCTAAACCATAACAAATGAAAAGAAGATACAACATCATTTTCTTTTTCTAAGTTCTTAGTTTTTTATTAGTTCTAGTTGACCTATTTTTAAATTTTTTCAGTTAGAATTACTAGTTTTTTCGTTTGTTGTTTTGTTACTTATTTCTATTTTTATTTTCATGTTTGATCAAATCTTTTTGTTTGGGTTCTACTTAGTAATCATCTTTTTAACTTATTCAATAAAGGTTATATGAACGAAAGACTAAACTTACCTAAAGTTCTTATTATTAATGGAAGTCCTCGATTAAATGGAACAACTTTTTTAATGCTTAATTTGATAAAACAAGAATTAGAAAGAGAAGACATTATAACAACATTTTTCCAATTAGGAGGCAAAGAAATAAAACCATGTAAAGCATATCAAACATGTAAAAAGAGTAAAACATGTTTACAAGGAAATCCTCTAGTTAATGAACTTATTAAAAAAATGAAAGAATCTGATGGAATAGTAATTGGAAGTCCAACCTATTTTTATGACGTTCCAATAGAAGTAAAAGGAGTGATGAATCTTTGTGGATTAATTCTTTCAACCCAATTAGAAAGAAAGGTAGGAGTTGCAGTTGTTGTACCATATAAAGGAGGTTCAATTTATGTATATGATACAATCAATCATTGGTTTTGTTCAAACAATATGTTTATCGTTGGATCATCACATTTTATTGATAGACATATTAATGAAACAACAAAAGAAAGAGAAACAGAAAATAAAAAGATGATAATACGATTGTCAAAGAATCTTTCAAATTTATTATATCAACTCAAAAAATAAGAATAGAATGTAATAAAAAAAAATTTAATATTTATTCAAAAAACTTCTTGAAACATTGTTCTTCAGAAGTAATTTCTTTCCAATCTTTAAAAGGATTTAAGTCCAATGAAACAGTATGTTGTTTAACTAATTTTTGTAAGTCACAAGGAATGGCTTGACTAAATGATTCTGCTAATAAAATTAATTTTTTAGCTTGTAAAGAAGGTAAGTCTTTGAGTATTGCTGATGGATTAGGAACTTGAAGAAGAATTTTTCTACAAGAAACTAATTGTGCTAAAGTTATATAAACAACATTAAAACAACCTTTTGCAAAATAATAATCCCAAAGAATTAAAGCTTCATTTAAAGGAGAAGTATTTGAACTAAGCCCATTAAAACAAGGCATAAGAACAATTGGATTACTTCGAGAAGAATAGAAATGTGAATAAAGAATTGGATCAATATATTTCATACAATCAAAAACTAACTTACAACCCCACCAAACTCCATAATATTTACCATTTTTACCATAATAAGTTGGTAATAATTGTAAAATCATCTTTTTTGTACAATAATATGAATCTAACTCTGGCATAACTGCAAGAAACATTCCTGCAATTAAGTTCATCCCTTGAAGATAAGTAACATCCTCACTCCCTATAGCTGCACATACATGATTTAATAGTCGAACTATTTTATCACTACATTTACGTTGTTCATAAATATCATCATGTCTAAAAGTTCTACTATAATCCTTAAAAATATTTTCCCATTTCGCATCATCAGTTTTTCCAGAATCACAATATTCAAATGAATCAATCTTATAAATACCTAATAAAATTTTCCATACTTTCCCTCTTATAGAAATCTTTTCACATTGGTCATCTATTGGCATGTCTTGTGTCATTACTGCCCTTCTCATTTTTTGAATTTGGATTATATAATTTTCTCGTGTTGGAACAGTTATTTTTTCTTCTATTAGTTGTTTGATTAGGTTCTGTTGTTGGTCCATCTCAGATGAATCAATTATCTTTTTTCTTTAATTTTTTTTTAGTTTTTTTTACTAATAAATATAGAATTTGTCCTAAGTGTAAGTCACATAATTTAATTAAAAATGCTATTCAATTAATTGAAGAAAATAAGTAAGTTCATAAGAGCGTTGATGATTGGGACCAATAAGAATAAGAGAATTGTTCATCTTTACTTTAATAAATGAAACGTTTTCTCTTTTGGTAATAATAAATTCAAGATAAGTTGTTGGTGTTGGAAATTCTAATTGTTCTTTTTCAAGGAGTAACTGAAGAAACAAAATTATCTCTTCGTTTGCAATGACAAAGTGATTGTTCTTTTTATTTGACATTGAACAATATATATCCTTACATAAAAATGTAATTTCTTTAAAGTATTGAATAAAAGGACTAAGGTATTTAATAATATCTTCTCTAGGAAGAATTGACTGGATTAAAAATAAATAAAATTGTTGTAACTCTGCTTTCTCTTTAAATCTTTTTTGTGAGAAGATTAATTGTTTTAAAGAAGAGAATGTAACATTCGAAGTAAAACGTTCAATAATTTCTTTTATTCCTTTGTTTTGGTTGATTATGGTGTTAAGTGGTTCCTCTTTAATTTCTTGAAACGAAATGAGTGTTTCGTTTTGAGTTGAGATATATTTCTTAATATTTTTAAGTTCTTGGATACATTGTTCATTATTTTGTATTCCTATCTCAAATGAAGACGTTTGAAGAATTTGTTTTATTTCTTCATTCCATTTGGATGAGACAATTATTGTTCCTTCAATTCTTTCTTCTTTCCTAAGACATTGACCAAGTGAAATGATGAAGAAAAAGTAAATCAAATTCATTTCATTTTTCTAGTTCATATTATATTCTCTTTTCCTTCTATTCAGCTTAACCAAAAAAATGGAATATAAAACATTTTAATGATTCATAAAAACGAAATCAGCTTCTAAACGATGACCCAAGAGTGACTTACCATCAATTTCATTTATACACTTTTCTGCTTGCTCTTTTGATTTAAATAAGACAATAGCATATTTTTGTGTTGGACAACTTTTTCTTTCATACAAAAGTAATGAAGTAATTTTACCAAATTCAATCAAAAAATCTTTTAAATCATCTTTTTCAATCATTGGACTTATCCCCCTAATAAAAACACTCCACGCTTCTTTTGATTTATTTTCGTTCATAAATAAATACACTTCTAAGTTCAGGTTTATTTCTTTTAATTAAAAACTATGTTTATATAATAAAATAGTTATAAATTAATATTAAAAATCCATAGATTAAATGAACCAACTTCCAAAATAAATCTAGAAAGACATATTATTCCTAATGTATGAACCCTTGTTTTATTTACCTTTCTTTATTAGAAAAAAAGCATGAATTCAACTTAGTAAACAATAAATGCTTAATAAAACAAACAAAATAGTCATTCTTTCATTTTTTTAATCCTTTTGAATAAACATCTCATTAACATGAGAATATTGTAAATCAATAAAGGTGTGGGAAGTTTATTATTGTGTTAAAGAAGAAGAATGAGAAATGACTTAAATATAAGGGGGGTATTGATTATTTTGCTTTATTTTAATTTCATTTGGAGTGAGAGAAGATTCCATATTAAGTTGATGTGAATCAATTATTTAGTAAGAAAGATAGTATTGATTATTTACAATTTCTATAGGACTTACTTGAAATAAATTATCACTTGATAATAACTGGTTTGAACAGAACTATTATTGTTAGAAATAATTTTATTTATACAACAATTATTTGATTGATTCAGTATAAGCAAAGAACTAAGAGATGTATGGTTTGTTGTCATATCAATTAGAACCTTTATGAACAACCCCCTAATTTTTTAATAAACTTAAACTCTAATTAATTTCCTTAAATCAATCATTTTATTGGTTAATAATTTTTTGAGGTATAAAATAAGAAATTCATGAAAAGAGAGAAACATATTTAATCAGTATAAATTGGGTGGAAGATTGTAGTTGAATGTTCGTCATTCATTGGTGATAAGCTCATCTTTGGAGAATTATTATCTGAAAATGAAGTTACAGTAAATTCACTTGGAGCAGCAGGTGAAAATGCAGAAAGTGAATTTCTTCTTTTTATTGATGGACTTTTGTCATGAGGAAATTCAGAAGAATTTGGAGAGATACTACGAGAAGAAGAACTACTATTATTTTGTTTTACTTGTTTTAAGAAATATTTTTGAGCATGACTTCTAATTTGAACTACTGTCTTAGTTTTAACATGTCCCTCTATTCGTTTCCAATCTTTGTGGTACAAAGAAAGTCCTTCAACAAATAAGGCATGTTCTTCATTTGTCCAAACTTCTCTCTTTTTTGTAATTGTATATTGTTTTCTTTTTTTTCTCATTGGAGAAAAGGTTTGGTTTGGAGATATCTGATACACACTTTCTGATGAATTTAATTGACAACAGTGAAGGGACATAATGACTTTCAAGTTCTATCCTTCTGTTTTTTCTTTTTTCTGCTCAAATCTTCTATTTCAGTTTTATTTTCTACAATCACAAATCTTTCTCTTCAGAGTTTTATTGATTTTTTTTCCTCTTTATCAGTCATCATTTTCTTTTCTTTTCTTATCTTCTCTTTAATCTTATCTTATCTCTTTTTGGTATTTATCTTCAACTTTTGACGTAAAACAACAAGTGTGAAAATTTGGATTTTTTTGTTTGTCGTTGTTCTTAATTTAGATACCAAAATTTCAAAAAAATGTTAAACCATTTTAAACTTAATAATAACAGACTATTGTTAAATGTAAAACAAGACTAATTGCGAAAAAAAATACTATCTTATCTGTTGTCGACACCACAAAATTTTTTATCTTTAAAAAAATCCTTTTAACTAATTTTTTTGTAATTTTAAAGATTTCCATCCCTTTTTCACAAACTTCTTCTACGAACTTTCCTTCCTCAAATCCTGAAAATAAAGTTTTCACAAAAACTAAATACAAAGCACCATTATACACAACTATTTTTTTAATCCAGAAATGTCACTCCATCCACAAAAAATATTTGAACATTT
>NW_008579191.1:224-510 GCF_000257125.1 Entamoeba nuttalli P19 | reverse complement strand
TTTTATTCTTCTATTTTATTAAATGAGAATAAACAATAATCATATAAGAAATATTATTATGAAAATTATTCATTTAGAAATAAAGCATTATGTTATTGAAAAGTATTAATGAAATTCAATGATAAATATTATCATAAATGAAAATGATATATTATGTTGAATAGATAAAAGAATATAATTATTCTTATGAATAATATGAATAATATTGAATATCATAATAACATGAGATAAATAAAGAAAAGAAATAGAATAAAGAAAATAATACAAATAATAATATCAATCAATG
>NW_008579191.1:0-214 GCF_000257125.1 Entamoeba nuttalli P19 | reverse complement strand
AGAAATACAAATGAAAAACAATAATAAAAATTATAAAATGTTGTTATTACAACTATGATAAATAACATTAAACAATGACTCTATCACAATAAAACATACTTTGTATAGATACTAAAAGAAGCGTTATGAATGAATTAATAAGAAATAAACAAGAAATAATAGAAACAATTCCATCAATACTTCATTAAATATTTTTATTAATAATAAAAAATCC
>NW_008579190.1:0-361 GCF_000257125.1 Entamoeba nuttalli P19 | reverse complement strand
ATTAATATTTATTATTAATTTTAAAATACATCAATGATTCATTCATTCTTATTTATTTATTTTATTTATTGATAGATAGATCGAAGGTGGCACATCTGAAACACCACACATAAACTCTATTACAAATTCATACTTCGACTCTCCCAGACAGTGTCTGGTTATGGACGGTGCCTTTGAATTAGGAATATATCAGGGAATGCTGCAAAGGGTGCAGCAAGAGAATATAAGGATCTACTGAAGTGTGGTAGGACCTAAAAAAAATATTAGTCAAAGTAATATAGTAGTAATAAAATGATTCCTTCTCCCATCCATAAAATAAGAAAAGTGAAATTTGCTTAAAATTAAGGTAGAAAACAAACAA
>NW_008579189.1:0-6797 GCF_000257125.1 Entamoeba nuttalli P19 | reverse complement strand
TTTATATCATGATTTCTGGTTGCTATTTATCATATTGTAATGATTTGGTTAAAGAATAAATCAATTAGACATATCCTGATGGTAAAATTTTACCATCATCTCCTCGAATCATATCTTTATAATTCCCTTCAATATAATAATTAGGATTATGGACTGGTGTTTCGATAAATGTTCTTAGATGATAATAAGAATTCATTCTTTGTGGAATGAAGAACGGGAATGTTTCAATTGGTTTAAACATACATACTGATGTAAACGCATAATTGTCTTTGATAGTTCTTCCTATCATTTTTGACATAAATGCTTGTTGGGTAGATCTGTGTGTTACAAAACATACTCTTTTATATTTTTTAGTTAGTTCTAGTATTGCTTTAAATGCTCGTTGCTGAATTTCTTCCCATGTTTCTAATACTACTTCCTTAATAATTGGTTGATATTGGTCATCATAATATGGATCTTTATATTTAATCGGATCAAATTCTGGTACTTTTTTTCTGTTTACTTTAGACAAAAATTCACTTGCACCTGGCTCTATTCCATACTTCATATTATTATATTTTGCTATTTCTCTTGCTGTTCCTGTTGCTCTTAAATATGGTGAGCTAACAATAACATCAATCTTTTCATGTCTCATTCTTCTTCCTACTTCTTCTGCTTGTTTAATTCCATCTATATGTAATGGTGGGTCATGTGGATATTGTGCTGTTGGAACCCATTTTAAATCGATGTAGTCATGCCTAACTGCATGACGGACAATGAATAACATTGGTTGGTTTGTATATTCATTATGTAATTCTTGAAGGTTATTAATTAATTTATCATACTCTTCATTAATTTCTTCATTTCCTTCTTTCTCTTCTTTTATAATACTAATTTTTGGTAATTGGTCATGTGTGTCATTACAGTCGAAGGTAAATAACATCATCACTCCTTTTTTTCCTTTTATTTTTTCTTTTTGCTCATTCATTAAATCAATGTATTCTCCAATAATTTCATAGTGTTCAATTTCTTTATCTTTTATAATTTCCTTAAATCCTTTAATAACTTTATCATATTCCTTTGAATTAATACATTTGATTTCTTCTTTTATGTCATCTTTTTCATTCATGTTGATATAAATAATTATCCCCCGTGGATTTTCATAGTCTTTTGTAGTGTTATGATATTCTTCCATTTCGCTTAGCTAACCAACGCTATTTTGGAATATTTTATTTTAAGTTCTTTTCAAATAAAACTTATTTGTCATCTTTAACTAACATGTCAGTTCCACCACGTTCATGGCAAAAACCCTCTCAAACTCATCCACACCAACAACCAGTCTCACCACAAATGAATACACCACAATACTTATCACCATATGTTCCACCAATTTACCCACCAATTTTTACTTCTCCATTTACACAATTTGGAGGGATAGAAAATGAAATAGCTCAAATTTTAATGACAATAGGAATGGGTAAACCGCTTATTGTGAAAACAGGACAAATAATATATCAATTCATCCATGAATTAAAAATTGATGACTTGGTAATTAGTTTATGGAAAAAGATAGAGGAAATTCCTATAACTATTCCAATTAAGAAGATGTTTTGGAAAATATACATCATGTTGGTAGGAGAAGAAAAGAATGACAGAAGTGGATATTTGTTTTTGATTGGAATATTTTTAATGATTCCTTATCTCCACCGTAAATTTCATAATCCAACAATCTCTTTTCAATAATTTATTCTTTTTTCTTCATTAAAATTTGTTCTATCTTCCTTTATTGAATTTATAAACACATAACAGAAAAAGTAATTCTTTTTGGTCTTTTAACACTCAATTATTATTAACTTTTCTTTATTTAATTATCCTTTTCAGTACTTTTATTTCTACGAAGTCCTAAAACGATGTTTTGAACTAAATTGTCCATAGATTCACTACTTTCTTCTGAAGTGTCAGTATTATTGTTTACAATATTGATTTTAGTAGTTCTTTTCTTTTCTTTTGTTGCCTTATTCGTTGCTTTTTCACTTTTTGGTTTTTTGATACCTTTACTTTCTTTTGACTTTTTTAACTCTTTAATACCTTCACTTTCTTTTGGTTTTTTAATACTTTCACTCTCTATTAATTTTTGTAATTCTTTAATACCTTTATCTTCTGTTGGGTCTTCAGTTTCTTTTAACTTTTCTAACTCTTTAATACCTTCACTCTCTATTAATTTTTGTAATTCTTTAATACCTTTATCTTCTGTTGGATCTTCAGTAATACAAGATTGTTTTTGATTTTGAGCATTCTTTGGAACGCGTTTATTAAATCCTGCTACATTTATACGTTTAGTAACAACCATAACTTCATTTTTTCCGATTTTTGTTCCATTAAAACTCATTATAGCTTTATTTTTATTTTCAATTGAATCCATTTCAAGGTAGGCATACTTCTTTGAGATTCCAGAGTGATTAACAGGAATAGTAATTGATATAACCTTACCAACAGTTGAAAAAAGTTTCATTAAATCCTCTTTTGTTGTCCTAACATCAAGGTGAGTAATACAAAGTGATCTACGATCTCGATCTTGTTGTTCTTTACTTGGAACATATTTTGATTGATAAGTAGAAATTTTTGGAGCTTTTTCATTGGTTTGGTCTTCCTTTTTTTGAGTTTTTTCACTGTGATCAACACTTACTTCTTCACTATCTACTCCCTCAGTTTTATGTTGTTCATCAGTGTTCATTTTATTTGTTTAAATTTTCTTTTGTGTTTTTCAGGGTTTTTTTTAATTTTAATACCAAACAAGTTATTCTATTATTTATTATTTATTTTTACTATTTTGTGTTTCTTAAATTTGTTTTTATTTTATTTTTTTTTTTTGATTAATGTTCTATTCTTGGATGGTTCACAGAATATGTTAAATCTTCATTTTTCTTTAATAATTCATTATATTAATGAATTGTTAATTGTTAAGAACAGTCACTCTAAAAAAGAGAATATTTATATTTAATTTTTATAATTTTATTTTCAAATAATTTTTGTTTCTAACTATTTTTTATTGTTGGTATTTATTAGTGTAATTTGAATTTGACTAACTAATTGATTCAATTCTCCATCAACAAAGTTTTGATATGATGAATGTGAAATAATTAATTAATTTAATAAACAATGTCAAATGATGAATTGAAGAAAAGAGTAGTATCCATTAAATATGTAAAAAGACAATAACGAATTAATGAATAGTACTCTTGTCATTCTCTTTTTTTATAAATACAAATAAGAGAAAGATGTATGAAGTGGTTTATTTGAGTTTAATTGTAGAAGTTTTTAACAGTATGAGGTTTGACTCATTTGAAGTATTTTTTAATTCTTTTTTTACTCTTATTATACTGATAGTTTTTGGTTCATTATTATAAAACCATTTTAAACTATACTAAAGTAGTATTTTCTCAGATAATCATTGTTAGTACTATGAGTTTTTCTGTTTAAAATAAAGTTTATTTGTTATTCTTTTAAAAGAAATGTTTATTCAGAATAACAAACATATCATAAATTTTTGAACCTTATCTTCCTTGAACAAAAAAAGTATCAAATGTCAACAAAAATAATTGGATATGAAAGTATAATTAAAAACCAATAAAATCTTTTTTTTTGATTTTGATTCAACAAAATAATTTAAATCTATTTGATAACATTTGTTAGTAAGTAAAAGTTATATTTTAAAAAAAACAAATATGGTATATTTCATTTTACTTTAGTTTGTGAGTTAGAACAACATGAAAGAGATATTAAAATTAATAATTTTATTCATTTTAAATGTATTTTTTATCTTGAAGAAATAAAGTATTAATGTTATAGTTATGTACAATTATAAAAAAAACAATATGACTAAAATCTTAACCCATTTAATGGAGTAAAATCGTTAATTTAATTATATTTATTATAAGGATTTAATAAAATAACAATTCATTTATAAACATATTCTTATTAGATGTTATTATATTTTTATTTTATTCATTTTCATTGAAAACAATTAATTATTATTGAATGATAATATTAAATAATTTTTTTAGTATTTATTATTTGTTAAAAAGATATATTTTTATAACAAACATTTGAAGTAATATTTTATTTTTCAATCGTCTTTTGTTTTTTTTTTGGAATGAACTAAAATAAGAATTAAAAACAGAAGTTGTGAGAAATAAACTTGAACTAAAAAAAAGAATTATTCAATAAAATTTGTTGTAGTAATTTAAAAATAAATTAAGTTTATGTTAAATTTGAATCTGCTTTAAGAACAATAAAAAAATAAATGAAAAACAATTGAGTAATTAGAGCATAACACACTTCTTTCCTTTCTTTTCCTTTTTTGAAGATTCGTTGCGTGATTTTGAGTTAGAAGTAGTATTAGAAACAACACACCCATCAAACAATTCTTGATGTTCTACAACTGCTCTTTTCAAAAAATCAGTTAGAGAAGATTGAATATCTTCTTTTTGAGTTAAAGCATTAAATTGAAACAATTTTATACCATCAGGAAGAAAAGACTTAATTTTTTCTACAACATTGTCATCATCATTTTCATCACTATGTGTTACATACACTAACCTATAACATGGATTACTTCCATCATCTCTATCATTGATATCTCTAAATTGACCTTGTAGAAATTCTCCAGAATCTGATTCAGATCTAGAAGCAACAAGAATATGAATTTTACCTTTAGAAAGCATAGAGTTATTAGTAGTTCGAGCATTTAAAAAAGTATCCCCATTACAGTCATTCTATTTATTAGTTCTTTTTTTGGTTTAGAATAAATTAATAATAAACGAACAAATGTAAATCTATATCCTACTTTGTTAATTGTGAGTACTGTATTTACTGTATGTTCTTGTTCAGTTTGTTGATATTCTTCACTCACTGGAAGTCCCTACATAATGATTATGTGATTTAATAAAAATCTTAAAATGAAAAGATAACAAACGCAAAATTGATTCACAAGAGTTGTTTTACCAACTTTTGGTAATCCAATCATAACAATCCCAACACTTCTATTTTCCATTTAATATTGTTAGTCTCATTTTTAAACTTAAAATTATCAAACTTTTCTGTCATGTTTCTTTTTTATGTTTTTTTTTTAAGTTCTTAGTTTTTTTCTATTTTTTTTTTTCGTTGTAAAAGAAGAATTTTGCATCTTTCACTTTTCTTTATTCAAAAAAAAAAATGAATTTTGTTAATAAAAAGTATTTATAAATTTCATATCTTTATTTCAAAATTTATTTTAGTTAGATGCTGCAATAATAAAAT
Organism: Entamoeba nuttalli P19; assembly: GCF_000257125.1. NCBI lineage: Eukaryota > Evosea > Mastigamoebida > Endamoebidae > Entamoeba > Entamoeba nuttalli. The sequence goes on along the minus strand of NW_008579189.1, from coordinate 1,520 downwards.
ACTAAAACAATTTTAGGATTTAAAATTATTTGTTAAAAACCAAGTTGTTAGAATTTTTAAAAAACAATGTTTGATAGTCGAACATACAATGATATAAGGAGGTGTTATCATTTTGATAAAAATAAATGTCTTAAAAACATGAAAAAAATATCTTTGAAAAAGAAGTAAAATAAACCAAAATAAATTTATATAAATATAACAGTCAACCTTCTCAAGAAATAATTTTTTAATAAATGAAAAGAGAAATTATTATCAATTTATTCAATCTAGTTATGAAGTACTTTATATAATTCATTCAATTTAAAAAGTACTTCTTATTATTTAACAACAATTATTTTAATTACCTTTTTGTTTTTTTTTATTAATTCTAATCAAAGAAACTTCAACACATGAAATAAATAAAATAAACAATGAATTATTAGTTTATTTCTTATATATTCTTTGCTTGAAAGATATACGAGTAAACATTAAAACATTTTAGATGAGATATAAAGTTTTTTGAAAAATAAAATAGTTAGTAAGTTTTTTCTGAGTTATAAATCATTTTAAATTTACAAAAAAGAGGAAGTTTCACTTATGCTTTAAATCTTTTTTCAAAAAAACTCTGACATAAAAGTTTATCAAAAATTCTCATTTAAATAAAAGATTCATACCATTTTTATTATATTTTTATCTGTTATATATCAGTATTCCATTATTTTATAACAAAATGCTGGATTTTTAAAACCGATATTATCATTTATGTCAAGAAGGGGTTATGTTATTTTTTGTAACACTTTCATCGTGTCAAGTTTTTATGAATTTTGGATTGTTTCTAAATCTATGAACTCAGTTTAAATACATGAGCAACAATAAATAAAGAATAAATAGAATGAAATATAATAAAATGAAATATAATAAAATGAAATATAATAAAATGAATAATCAAATAATAAAAATAGAATGAAAAATGAAATAATGAGAAATTAACAAATAAAATAATGAATGTTATTAATATAAAGAGAAATGAATATAAACAATAAAATTAATGAAAGAAAATTGCATATTTGTATGAAAAATAACAAATTAATAATTACGTCAAATACTAAATGAAATGATGTATTATTTGTAATAAAATAACAAGAAATGAAGATATAATGATAAATTATAATGTAAATAAGAATGAACAAATTAAATATGAAATAATAGATGAAATAATAAATGAAGAGAATAAGTAAAATAAAATACAAATAAATATAATGAAGAAATGAAGAATAAAACAAGCGAATAAAATGAAATTATTGTTCAAATAAAAATGAAAATGATAAAAACAAAAAAACAGAAAATAAAGAAATAATCAATGAATTGAAATATGAAATAATCAATAAAAGTGAATATTTTATAAAAGAATAGACATTTATATAAAAGATAAAACAAAAAGAAATAATAAATGATATGACCAATGATAATTATAAATAATAAAAAGATAATTCTTACATTTATTCATAAACTTGAAATGTATAACATTCATTAAAATAAAA
>NW_008579188.1:0-263 GCF_000257125.1 Entamoeba nuttalli P19 | reverse complement strand
TTGAAATGTATAACATTCATTAAAATAAAACAAATTAATAGAATAAATAAAAGTAAATTAATGGTAATAACAATAAACAGAATACTAATCAATAAAGAAATTGTACGAATAAACAAAGAATAAAACATTAAAATTACAAGTAGAATAATGATAAAAGATATAATGAATAAGAATGTGAAATACTTAATGAAATAATATTGCTACAATTGATGAAAATATAGAAATATAGAAATATTTCATGAACAACAATCTAAAGAGAGAGA
>NW_008579187.1:547-1243 GCF_000257125.1 Entamoeba nuttalli P19 | reverse complement strand
GACATTAATCCTAGTTCCAATTCATTTATTATTACATATAAATAATTTCTATAAATATCTATTATATTCAATCCTCTTCTTCACATTTTATATCATTTAAAATTGAAATAGTATATGGAATAGTTTTAATTCTTTTTAAAGGAATTAATAATATTTACATTGTCTGGATATTTTCATTTATCTGTATTTGTATTTTTGTTATAAAAAGTACCTCTCCTTACTGATGATGTGTATATTCCTTATTCTACGTGTTTTTTTATTTTTATATTTCTCATTGAATAATATTTTAACTTCTTTATTCTTCTTGTCAATGCTGACTTTATATTTCTATTTTTGTCTTCTTATCTTCTTCTTTATATTCAATTATAAATATTATTTATTTTTGATAGTATAAAGTACTTATTAAAAATAATTCTATCAAATACTTATGAAGATGAAATTGATTGAAATAATTGTATTAATTTAATTATTTTGGTAATATTTTATTATAATTATTTTTATGATAAAAATATTCAATTATTTGTAATCAACGCAACACCGTTTTCATTCATTTTAAGATTGTTAGTATTGGATGGGTTAGTATTCATCATTTTTTTCATTAAAGATATTAAAAGATTTTTTATCTCCTGTTGAATTTTTTATTTATAATTGAAATAACTATAAAGAATTAAAAAAGAAAAAAGAATAAATTCTTCA
>NW_008579187.1:157-537 GCF_000257125.1 Entamoeba nuttalli P19 | reverse complement strand
GTTTGCTTTTCTTTACAATACACATTGATAGTATATAATAATCATGTCATTAAAATTTGTTGTATTTCCTGGGTTGGAAAAGGATTTAAAATACAACATAATAAAAAGTAGATAAATAAGAAAAAAGAATAAATTCTTCGTTAGTGCAATATTAAAATAAAATTTTTGTTTTTTTTGTTCACTGTTTCACAATTTTTAGGATATTAATGGAAAGACTTATTTTGAAAGTACTAATATCTTTAAAATAGTCATATTATGAATTTAAGCAAGATTGACTTGACTCTATCAACTGTGAAACCTTATTATTTATATTACCTTCGTGTGAGAGTTGAGATAACCTCAGTGATACAATATTATAAATTTTCTGCAACTGTTAGAAC
>NW_008579187.1:0-147 GCF_000257125.1 Entamoeba nuttalli P19 | reverse complement strand
AGCAAGATTGACTTGACTCTATCAACTGTGGGACATTATTATTTGTATTACCTTCGTGTACGAGTTGAAATAACTTCAGTGATATAATACCATAAATTTTCTGCAACTATTAGAATTTATGCTGATGGAATTATCCTTGCTTCATTG
>NW_008579186.1:0-635 GCF_000257125.1 Entamoeba nuttalli P19 | reverse complement strand
AAGTAACTGGAAAGCACAATGAATAGACACATATATAAAATTAATAAAAGAAAAGACAAGAATAAAGATAACATGTAAGTAATAAACAAAAAGAATAAAATTAGTTTAATAAATGATATGAATAATGTATATCACAATAAGAATGGAGATAAATGAATAGAATGAAATAAGTATAAATAAATAAAGAATAGATTAAATAAGAAATGAAAAAAGAATTGAAGTAATAAATTGAACAATAAATATAGAGAGTATTAAATTAATTCAAGAACTGAAAGTGAAAATTAACACTATAAAGTTGAAAACAGTATTATTAAAAACTGATAATTGTAATGGAATATTGGTTTTATCATATTAAACATACGGAGTATATTTCTAGAGGAAGATTGTGTTTGATGGTTTCAAATAAATAAGGAATAATAAAAACTAATTCTATTAACACTTAATTAATTGCTTATTATTTTCATTCTTCTCTTTTATTATTTGCTTTTGAATAAAAAAACGAAGATTTAAAGTGGCAAATCAGAAACAATAAACAAATATTAAATACAAATTTAAACATTGAACCATCAATTATTATATGATTATGATGATGTACTTGAATAGGGAATATAATAATTAATAATACAAAGAATGAA
>NW_008579185.1:1918-2961 GCF_000257125.1 Entamoeba nuttalli P19 | reverse complement strand
AATAACAATAGATGAAATTGTAAGAATGTTGGAGGGAATGGAAAATAAAGAATAAATAAAATACTCTTTATTTTGTTGTTTTAATGTTTTAATTAAAGAAATCAAATAACTAAAACTAATTTGAATATTTGTAAAGAATCAAGTGGTTTAAAATAATATCTATTTCATTTCTTCTTTATTCTTCACATCAATATATTTATTTTTCTTCATGGATTGATTTTTATTCTTCTGAACATTCATTTCTTATAATTTACTACTTTTATTTCTTATCTAACTTATTCAATTTGTCTTATTATTCTTTATTTATTCTTTCTCTTTATCTCACATTTAAATCATTTGATTTCTTCATCTATTTCAATACCTTTTTGTATTCTTTTATTTTCTTATTCATATAATCATTATTTCTCTCTTTATTCACTTTATTTATTAAAATATTTTGTAATAATGAATATGAAAATGTCATTTCTTCTTATTGTATTGTTTCTTCTTGTATTGTAGTATTTATTTCTTATAATATTCTCACTTCTTTTATCAATATTATTCATTATTTCTTTTTCTATTTCTTTCTTATGTATTGTTAAACATCCATCATTTCTATTCTTTTCATTTTGATTAGTTGTTTTATTAAAACACTTTTATCTCTTGTTAGTAAAATATCTTCATCAATCTCAATTCTATTATGATTCTTCTTCATTCTTTTTCTCTTTATTGTCTTTGTTTGAACAAGTTGACGAAATTATTTGATGAGTGTTAATCTAAAAAACATAGTGAATGGAACTTGTTTCATTGATTAATCACACACTATCAAATTCATAACAGACGAGCACAACTATTAATTACTCAAATCATAAATATGTATAAGCTAAACAAAGAAAGTCAAATTTACAAATAAATAACTTCAATGCTATATACACAATAATGTAAGAAACTCAGTCAAAGAACAACATATTCATTGTTTTCAATTATTATGATTAATACAAATATAAAGAAGAAAGAGATTGAAAAGAAATGAAAAGACAAAATGGGTGTTTTTTTCTTCTTCT
>NW_008579185.1:0-1755 GCF_000257125.1 Entamoeba nuttalli P19 | reverse complement strand
TTCTTCTTGTTCATTTCGCTAATTTTGTCTTGAGTTATACATTCTCATATTCATTTTTTTGATTCACTTGACGTTCTCAGATGTTAAAGATTGCTTTTCTCCTCTTTGTTGTATTTTTCAATTCATTTGATTCTATGAATAAAATAAATAAACAATAGAAGTAATTGAAAACATCGTCAACTAGTTATGTTGTCGTGATATGTAATATAACAATGTATTGAATATCAAAACATCATTTGATATTTGATTAGTCAATACACAATATACTAATGTGTTTCATGAAGAAAACTGAGATGGAAATTGGATAAAAAGAATAAGAAAGAAATTAACAATATCATCAACACCAAAGTCAAATTCAAATGAACGAAGAATATTTAATATAAAATAATGGAGTGAAATAAAATGTTTAAAGAGATAAAAATGAACAAACAACAAAAGAAAATAAATACACATTTACTTTATTTAGTTTTATTCATAAATATATCTGATGTATCTGATTTTTAATTAAATACTTTTTTAAATATACATTCTCTTTTCATCTATCTGTTTTATTCTCTTTTTAGTCTCTCAATTTCTGCTCTTTTAAATATGCAAATTTTATACTATTTTGCTTTTCAACTCTGCCTCTATTTCTTATATTTCTGCTTCATTTAAATAATTTTTGTCATCAGTGTTATTGTTACAATTTTTATCTTTTTCATCTTTTGATAGAATTTCATATATTATGCTAGAAATTACTTTTGGTTGAATAATCATTCTTAGACTCGGATAGAAAATTATCAGTATTTTCAGTTTCTTTTTCTATCACATAACTACTTTATTTTATTGGTTAGGTATATATTGTTATTCTTACATAACTATTTGTTTGTTACTTTTTTCTAATCAATTTATTTGTTTTCAAATTCCTTTTTTGTCTTAATATCTTGCTCTCTTTATAAGTGGTACATCCCATATTTTCAATTTTATTAATGAGACTTTTTGGTTCTATTTTCATTCTTCTGAAGTTTCTGAAATTAATTCTAATGTAGTTTAATCTACTTAACAATTCTTTATAGTATTTATCTCTTATAACAATGGAACTTTAATTAATTACCAATGAAATATTATAAGGAATTGCTATGTTAAGTTTTAGTTGATATTTATTTTTTTACTTCACTGTACTCAGGTGAAGCTATTTCTTTCACTCTCTTCAGATTCTTGTTCATGAGGCATTTCTATATCTCTATACTCACCTCTATAATATCAACAATATTTCATTATTCATTTTATGTCATTATTCATTTTAATGTTTTGATCTTTCATCATTCTTGTCAATTCTTTATTGACTAGTCAATTTATTGTAACTATTATTGAATTTCTTTTATTTTAGTCTATTAATTTGTCTTCTTTTTCTTGGTGCATTTTATACATTTCTATTTTATTCATAAATACCATGATTATCTTTTACATTTATTAATTATTATTATTATTAATTATTATTTGTTTCATCTTCTATAAATGTGTGGTAGTTTATGAAATATTCACTTTTATTGACTATTTCTTGTTTAAATACACAGAACATTTCTTTATTTTCTATTCTTCTTTTGATTTTATCAATTGCATTTGTATTGTTGCTTATTTTTCATTTTATTCTCTCTTATTTTATTCTCCATTTCTTTATTCATTGTATTTAATTTATTTTTTATTTTTGTTTTTTTTCTTCATATTTTCATTAATTAATTCATGTTGAGATCGAAGGTGGCACGTCTGAAACAC
>NW_008579184.1:220-1144 GCF_000257125.1 Entamoeba nuttalli P19 | reverse complement strand
GTGGTGTCTCCTGTAATGCATCTTCATTTAGGAAATTTAAAAAACTAATAAGAATAGGAAAAAAGAAATTACAAAAAAAAAAGACCAATCAGGTTCTGTTTCAATTATTTTCCACTTGTTAATTTTCATTCCACGAAAACAAAAATAAAAATAAAGAAAATCGTTAATTAGTAAAATATAAAACTATTATATTCTTTGAAGAATAATCATGCCGTGCGAAAAAAAATTGTAAATGTTTTTTCCTGTTTTTAGATTTTTATGAAAAACAAATTATTGAAATTTCTAAACTATTTAAACCTAGAACTTTTCTTTTTAAATTGGTGAAATTGATGCAAACACGGAGAAAGACATGTGTCATTGGTCAATCTAAAGACATTCAATGTATTCCAGACATGTATGTTGTTGGGATAGACAGTGACACTACTGCAGATGATGAAATCTTTTCTATTATTAACCATTGTTCTCCTGTTCATGAATTTGTTACTGTAGATGAAAATAATGAATTTATTGTTTCACGACTACCAAGTGTCAGTACACCTATCCCTGAAAGAAGTATTAAACCACTCCCAAAAAATATTACTTCTCACTCTAATTAATCCTTCTGTAGTTTTGTCAATGTGCTTTTTGAAGAATGTAAAAAAATTAAAGTATTTAACAAACTGTAATTGAAATTTTGCATTTGTAATAAAAAAACTCTAATTAAAGTATTAACTTCTATTAATGTTTTATTTTTTTATTTGTATTACGAAATGTATTAATTTGGAATTATTTCATTTTCTTTTTTGTTGAAAAAAACTAACTAAAAAAATTTAATTTTTAACTTATTTATAACATCATTCTTTCACTTTAATTATTCCTTTTTTGTGGGTTGGTTTTTATCAACTGATATATTGTGTTTATGTGTGATATAAGTTATTAAGCAAT
>NW_008579184.1:0-210 GCF_000257125.1 Entamoeba nuttalli P19 | reverse complement strand
TTAATTATTAATAGAACTAGCTTCTATTGTTCTTGAGTCCGGAAAGACTAATACTGTTCCTTTGTCTTCATCTATAAGTTCTAATGAGTATGTTTCTGTTGTGATAGAAACAGTATTCCATGAAATCAATCATGTTTTTAATGACACGTTTTTAGTTTCTTTCTTGACGTCAATCTCAAGTTGTAATTCTTTAATTAATCTATTACTTTC
>NW_008579183.1:546-876 GCF_000257125.1 Entamoeba nuttalli P19 | reverse complement strand
TATTATTCATATCTATTTTCTTGTAATAGTATATTACCAATCATTATAAAATGTATTGGCTAATTATATTACGAATAACAAGTGAATAATTTTCCCATATAATTTTTTCTTCTTTTTGAGTTTAAATACCATTGAATAACCCTTGTTATTATTCTTTTACTATTTTATTATTATTCTTTTACTATTATTTTCTGTATTATCATTCTTTTACTATTTTCTTTTTTTCAAAAAAGATTCATTAGATGAAACACCACAAAAAATTTAAAAAACAAATAACAAAAAAAAAATATCAATTATTAGATATATCCTCTAATTGAATATTAATGAATT
>NW_008579183.1:0-399 GCF_000257125.1 Entamoeba nuttalli P19 | reverse complement strand
GCTCGCATAAGATTGTTCTTCTTCTAATGTATTGCCAGAATTTCCTGTGTAGAACATTAAGTCTTTCATGTTTTTTATAATGATTGTTCATATGATTTTTTGAAAGTCTAATTGTAACTTTAGTGTTTTCAATCTTCTTACTGACTCATTGTGCATTAATCCATTTATTGATAATATAACAGGTATTATTTCAACATATATTAATTCTTTATTTTGTCTTAACTTCTCTTGAATTTCTTTGTATTTATTTTGTGAATGTAATTTAATTCGATATTTCTATTTTGACATATGACAACATCTATAATATATCATTTCTTCTTTGATGTTTTGGTAATATATGTCTTATCTTCTAGCATTGAAGGAATTGTAATTAATTAATAAATCATTAATAAAAATTAT
>NW_008579182.1:0-262 GCF_000257125.1 Entamoeba nuttalli P19 | reverse complement strand
TGCTCCACTATCTGGTGTATATGCTCCATTTTCAGGAGTATGTGCTCCACTGTCTTGTTCTGTACTAGGGACTATGGTATAAACTTTCATATACTTATTACCATATTTAATACATTTAGCTGAGTTTTTCTCATTAGAAATATTTGAGACTTCTAAGATATTTTGACACTTAGAAGCTTCAGTAACTCCTTTATCCATGCAAAGAATTGTATGTGTATTTGATGCATCTTCAGAAAATACTAATGAAATAAGCAATAAGAAA
>NW_008579181.1:0-3064 GCF_000257125.1 Entamoeba nuttalli P19 | reverse complement strand
ATGTAATGTATTTATTTCTATCTTTCTTTACTCCAATCACTTCAAATTAGAAATTTCATATTTTAATTTATTTTAATTATTTGTTATATAAAACGAAATATATTTGAAATTTATTAATATAAATGAGTATAATATCATATTTGACTTTAATTGTAATTTTTCTTTAGTTCAAACAAAAATAAAAAGAATAGTTCAATTATTTTAATATCCTCCTCTCAATCTTAAGACTAAATGAAGTGTTGATTCTTTTTGAATGTTATAATCTGAAAGAGTCTTTCCTTCTTCTAATTGTTTGCCTGCAAAAATAAGTCTTTGTTGATCTGGTGGAATTCCTTCTTTCTCTTGGATCTTAGCCTTAATAGCATCAATAGAGTCATTTGGTTCGACTTCTAATGTGATAGTTTTTCCAGTGAGTGTCTTAACAAAGATTTGCATTTGATTAGTAACTTAGTAATTAGTTCCTTTTTATACCCTACAATGATGTCTTTTATTATAAAAACATCAATGACGTGGTTGTTATTCTTATAGTATAATTTATTATTTTATATTCTATTAATTTTTTTAATTATTTCAATTTTATCGTGTTATTTAAAAATAAATCTTGTTGTTAAATATAGCATTAAATAAAAAACAAAAAAAATATTTCTTTTTCTCTTATAAACATGATAAAAACCATTGTTTAGAGAAATAAACAATTTTAAACACTTGGTTATTTGTCTTTTTGTTTTTAAATTGAAATGAGAAATATCAAAAAAAGAAGTAAATTTGAAATATAATTTTAAGGAAGGATTAACTTGGTTAAATACTATTATTTTTCAAATTAAAGAAAATTTCAAACATTTATTTTGAATATTTTAATATAAACTAAATTAAATCAGACATTCAATAATGTTATATAAGTATAAAAAAGTGATGTTCAGAGATTATTAATTCCTAAAATTCCTTTTAAATCATTTATTATTTTAATTTGAGTTGTTGTTAAAAAGAGTAAAAAAATTAATAGGAAAATACAAATTATTATAAGAAAAGAAGATGTTGATATGAATCAATTGATGTAAATTATAACAGAGAGAATAAAAGTAATTTATATAACAAATAATAATAACTTTTATCACATAAGTCATTACACTAATGTTATGAATTATGTTATTCATTACTTCAACTATTTTCAATTCATAAATATTTTAACAAATTTTTAATATCAACAATACATAATACTATAGTATAATAGAAAGAGACTAAAATCATTATCAAATAAACAATGAAAGCTCTGAAAAATTATAATTAAAAAGAATAATAGAAATACAAAATTATAAAATACCTTATTTCTAAAAAACCAAAAAATAAAGGGTAATAAAACTCCAGATGAATAGGTTATTGAAATAACAATAAATGAAGATATTAATCAAATAAACAAAATTAAATAAATCACCAACTAAGTGTTTTAAAATATAATTGATAATAAATATTATTATTAAAAGAAATATCAAAAATAAAATATACTTATAAGTATGAAATAACTATACTTCACATTAACTTAATAGTTAATATCAAGTTATATAATACTATGACGAAATTAAATGTTTTTATATCGATTATATTATACCTAATGATTACTTAATTGAATTATAAGAAGAGTATTTTATCTTTTAGTAAATGCAAGATATTATTCTTTATTTGTTTATTTACTTGTTTATTATTCATTTATTTAAATTAAATGTAACTTCTTTCTCTTTTTGTATTATACTTTTTCAAATTTACAATGAAATGAATTGGTAATGGTGTTAATACTTTTCCATTTTTATTATTGACTCTCAAGTTTTATATTTTTGTTTCTTTTTATTTAATTGAAAGTGTTTATTCAAATGAATTACTCATTGTCTTTAATGTTATGATGCTATTTTCTTTAAACATTTATATAAACTTTACAATTCATATAATTTATATTGATTTTTATTTATTCATGTCTAATTTAACCTTGTTAGTCCCAAATTTAGTCTTGTTACGGTAATTAAAATAGTTACAAAGATAAAAAGAAAAATAAATGATATAAAATAGATTTACTAAAAGTAAAAAAGATACAATTGGAAAAGTAGTTATTAATATAGCTGGTAATAATAAGATTATAGTATGTTTCAATAATTGGAAAAGACTTGAATTAATAGGATTTATTGGAAATAAATATTTAAGTTAAAGTATTGACTTTGATGCTGATATAATTTTTTGAAGAGAAAGAAATGAAAATGATATTGATAACACGATTATTGAAAAGTTATTAAGAAATGAGTGTGACATTAAGTCTCTAGAAGAGGAAATTTGTGAACAATATATAACTTTAAAACATGAAATGAAATTAGCACTTATCTTTGGAAAATGTTTGAGTGAAATGAAAAAGAAAGAAAAAGAAGATAATCATTTATGTTACAAATGAAACATAATATGGAAGTAAAAGAAAATAGAAGTAGAACTACAGCTTGAAGTAATGAAAATAATTGAGATTGTTTTTAAAGTAGTTCATTGTTTTAATTGAAGAAAATCGATAATACGTTAGAAATGAAAAATGATAGCATTTATTATATGAGAAACTAAAGAAGAAGATGTTTATATAAGTTATTGATTTGTAAATAGACAAAACAATAAAAATAATTGTATTACTTGAAAATAAAATAATACACGATGAAAATCAAGAAAAGGTTAAACAGAAAAATTATAAGAATAATAATATTAAGTCAACATGAATATAGTATTTTCATTTATTAGTAGCTATTATTGAATCGTATCAGAGGACATTAAAAGATATGGCATTAATAACTTTTAAATAACAAAATAAGAGATATATGAAGAACTAGATTGTAATGCTGCAAATGATGGTTCAAGAAAATAATATTGAGGAATATAAATTAATACAGTAAAGGGAATTTATTAAAAAGATGAACTTTTTAAATATCATAGTTGAACGATAGAATAACGAAAATCTAAACAACATAAAATAATTATTAAATTATGATAGAATGAAATAATAATACCAATGTATTTTGATGATGGTATTAAAATATTTCAATGA
>NW_008579180.1:1803-1985 GCF_000257125.1 Entamoeba nuttalli P19 | reverse complement strand
TTTTCTATTTTATTCCAATGATGTTTATCACATTTTTGTTTTTATATTATCGTTATATAAAGATAAAAATAACATCCTCATTCTTAATGTATTGTTATTTGTATTTATTTTTATCTAAAATGACATTTCATCATTTTATGTTTGTTGTCTTTTCTTTCTTTTTCATTTTCGTTATTATTACT
>NW_008579180.1:270-1793 GCF_000257125.1 Entamoeba nuttalli P19 | reverse complement strand
ATCTTTATTTTTATCTTTTTATATAAACATCATTGTTGTTTCATTCGTATTTATATAATTTCATGCGAATATTTTCTTTTTATTTCTCTTTTTGTCTTTTGAGTTTATTACCCCTTTTTGATTTTTCTCTTTTTTTATATTATTTCTTTTTTCTTTTATTCTCTTCCTGCTATTTCCATTTATTTTGTTGTTATTTATTTTTCTTTCTAATTTCTCTCCCATCTTCAATTATTACGTTTAAATTTTAAATATTTTCCGATTTATTTCTTCTTTCATATCATTTCTTTTTTAAAACAAACAAATGAAAACTAGTTAATTAATTGTTAATACAACTTGTTTCTATTCTTCCTAGCTAAATGGAGACTAATCGCTTTTTTAAATATTATTCTTTTCAGTTAACTTACTGACTGATGTTAATTGTCAATATTAATCATTATCATTTTTATTCCTTATTTAATCAAATACTATTTTATTTTCACTTAATTAAAACTATCTTTTCTTTTGGTTTTTTGCTTTTAGCATCTAACCTTTTTTATCACACTTTCTGCTTCAGCAACTCCTTTTTTACTTTCATTCTACTGTCAAGTACTTCTTGTGTTGTTACTTGTTTTTTTCTCTATTACATTCTCATATATATGCTGACTTTACATGTTGTATATACTGACACACATATACTTATCAATGTCCATTACTTCCAATTCAAGCGTAATTTTTCATATCTCATCTATTGTAACATGGATAATGACATATTTTATGACAATACAAATAGTTAGTTACATATTCCCCTCGTCTTAACTCAGTCTTTTTTGTGCTGTTATACTTACAGTAAAAGTATAATTTTGATTCTTTTTTAACTTTGTCTCGGTAATAACTTAATTGTTTATATATTTCTTTTATTTTATTCATTTTTGGTGTGTCTTTATTTGGTGATGTTTTTGTCTATTCAAATTATGTCTTAAGATTTTCTATTAATTTTACTTCATTTCGATCATTTTTATGTATTTTTTCTCTTCTTTACGATTAATTTATTCATTACTTATTATATCTTCATTAGTAAAACACTCTTCATCTTTTGTTAAAAAGGGATGTGAATCATACATTTTTCCTTTTAATTTCTCTCTAACTGTTTTCAATTTATCTTCTGAAGTTAGTTTTTCAGTTGCAAGGTATTTTCCGTTCAAATAAAATCTTATTATTACTTTTGAAATTTAATGTTTAATACGTTATTTGTTTAAATACAAACTGTTATGCCAAATATATTGTTTGTTTAAATGTATTACTTCTTTTCTAATTGGTTATTTCTTATAAACATTATTTGTTTCGACACAAAACACTGTTTTTTGTAATTTATTCAGTTTTTTTTATATTTCACTACATTTTTATTGTTACTTACATATCTATGAAATAAATTTATAATATACTTTTCGTCATTGTAAAATTACATTGTTAATTACTTCTTATTCATTCCTTTTTATCATTTTTTGTTGTAATGAATTTCTTTGGTTTAAAAACAAATAAAACTC
>NW_008579180.1:0-260 GCF_000257125.1 Entamoeba nuttalli P19 | reverse complement strand
TGTTTCCTATTTCATTCCAATTTCTCTCATATTTATTCCTTTATTTTTATCGTTATTAATCTTTCTTTGTTTTGAAGTCATCATAACATCGAATAGTGAGGTATTGATTCTGATATATAAAAATATTACCTTTTTATTTCAACTATTTCAATTTTCTTTCATTATGTATTTATTTTTTGGGAGATCGAAGGTGGCATGTCTAAAACACCACACAAACACTAATACAAATGCAAGCATCGACTCTCCCATTTATTTTCTGG
>NW_008579179.1:0-210 GCF_000257125.1 Entamoeba nuttalli P19 | reverse complement strand
AGTGTAATTGAAATAGGAGATTGTTGTTTTAACGGATGTTCATCAATAGAATCGATTAATATACCAATAAGTATTAAAAGAATAGGAAACGGATGTTTTCATAATTGTATATCGTTAAGAACAATCAATATTCCAACAAGTGTTAGTCAAATAGGAAATTGTTGTTTTTATGGATGTTATTCATTAACAACAATTACTATACCAACAAGT
>NW_008579178.1:0-501 GCF_000257125.1 Entamoeba nuttalli P19 | reverse complement strand
TAATAATTATGACAAATATAAGAATCAGATAAAGGATTGTAAAAATAAGATAATGAAATACACATATAGAAGATATATGAACATGTAAATAGAGAACAAAGAATATATTATATAAAAGAATTGAAAAAAGAATGTACAAATTATATTGATATATAATAGAAATAAAAGAAGAAAGAAGAAGATATTACATTTGTAGAAGAAGAATAAACAAAGAAAATAAAAACCAAAGATAGAGCATTATAAATATAAAGAGTTATATAACTATATCAAATAATTAACTAATAAAACAATAACAAATGGTATTAAAAGAAAACAAAATGAAAGTAAAAAAGGAAAAGTATATTTCAATACAGAAATCAAAAATAAGGAAGAGAAAATAAAAGAAGATGAAACAAAAAGATAATAAATAATGACAAAATAACAAGAAGAATCAAATAATGAAAAGAAAAGAAACAAGAAAGAAACAGGTAAGAAAATTAGCAAAGAAAAAATGAATTTAAA
>NW_008579177.1:1453-3031 GCF_000257125.1 Entamoeba nuttalli P19 | reverse complement strand
GTTATTACTATTTGAAATTTATTCATCTTTGGATTAATTGAACTGAGAAGAAAATACAAATAACAAAAAGATATGTAAATGTTATTTAAGATTTATTTTATGGTTTTTATAAAAAAAGAAGCAAAAAATAACACTTTTTTAATTATTGAGAAATATCAATCTTCTAAGATTGTTTTAACTCCTTTCAATATTTCATGTGAAAGTTTTTTTTCAAGGAGAAACAAAACGAATATAGAATGAACAATTCAAAAATAAGAATTGAAGTAATGTGAATTAATATAAGTAAAAAGTTAACGTAATGGAGTTATTCAGAAAAGAAATGAAGAGATAACAATTTCAAATAAAAAGATGAGATGATGTTTTATTAAAATTGTATAAAATAATGAAATATAAATAATGAAATGGAATAGAATTTAATTTATATTGAAATATTTATTCAAAACTTGATTTTCATATTTATCTTATAACTATATTTCATCTGATATAACAAGAATTTAAATACATTAATGTATGTTATTGATAATTTTATTATTAATTAAAGTATTTATGTTCTAATACCAGCGATATAACAAATGATATAAATTATGAAAAAGAGAATGATTTGATATTTATTTTATTATAATTTCAATTTACTTCACTTGACTTTTTGATATTAAGATATTCTTCATCATTATCTGTAGTGTTATTTTCAATTTGATCTTTTTGGTATTAAATTACAATCTACTTTTTCATTATGTGATGGTGTTAACTTTCATATTAATGTACCATTTAGTAATTTCTTTTATTTTATGTAACAGTTTAATATTATTTATATTTATTTTCATTGTTTACTTTAATGTTTATCATTGTTATTATATTTTTATTTCTTCCTTTCTAATTTTTATTTAATTTATTGATCTAATTCATTCAAAAACAACGGTTTCATTCTTTTGTACATTCTTGATTATTTTTTGTTTTCTTTAAAAGAATAACCTTATTCGTTAATAATGATAATATAATTCGTTATATTATTTATTTTGAAACAATTTATTAAATAACAAAGAGTAAAAGAAAGATGAAATATTTTCAATTTACAAATTTAAGTTACAGTTAAACCAAGTTAAAATAAATACAATGCGAAACATAAAAATAACATTAAAATTGATAATGATATGAAATAGTTATGAAAGAATTGATAGAAATGAATTTTAAGAAAAGAATAAACTGAAACAATTGAATAAATTATTGAAATGATAAGAATATAAAAATGAGAAAAGAAAGTATTAAAATATTGAAATAAATAAAATGAAAATGATAAAGAATATAAGGAAATTAACATAAAAGAAAAATCAATGAAATAAAATGAACAAATAAAAAAGATAGTCAAAACAAAGAATGCAAAAATATATTAAAGCAATAATATAAATTATAAAAAAGAAGAATATGAAGAAGAAGAAAGAGAAATAGTATTAAGAATCATGAAAATTACATAATAATACAATAAATTGTTGAATAAAATTAGAACGTAATAAAATAATGATAATATTAAAGTATTTTGATAATATTAATAACTTTTATTAATTTATAATTTGTGTTAAG
>NW_008579177.1:864-1443 GCF_000257125.1 Entamoeba nuttalli P19 | reverse complement strand
CAATGAAATATGAATAATTTCATTTTAATCAATTTCATTTAATTCATTATTCAAGAACATATTTCATGTTATTTAAACGTTTATATTTACAATGAAGAATATGAAATATTTGAAGTTTGAAAAAAATATTTAAATAAGTAACATGGTATGAAGAAATAATTCAACATGTTTAAAAAGAGAAAGAGAAGGAAATAAATTTAAAAATATAGAATATACAAAATATAATAGAGTGAAGAAATATGATACCGATTGATGTTAAATCACATGATGATGAAATGTTTTTATTGTTGTAAATAGTTAAAAGTCAATTAATATTTAAACAACAACCATAGCATTTGTGAAACGTTTTTTATAATTATTAATGTGAAAAAAAGATTAATTCAAAATAGAAAAAGTCTGTGATTGAGTTTTGAGAATGAAGAATGTTATATATCAGAAAATAAGAAGAAACGTTTACCAAAATAAGCAATATTATAATATTAATTCAAAAAAATTTTAATACATCGTTTTTATTTATTGTTTGCATTGTATTTGATATCTTCGTTTTTATTCATTCATTTATTATTCATTATATATATA
>NW_008579177.1:0-854 GCF_000257125.1 Entamoeba nuttalli P19 | reverse complement strand
TGCATTGTATTTGATATCTTCGTTTTTATTTATTCATTTATTATATATTATATATATTTTTTAATTCATTCTTATTCTAAGGTATTTTTATTTTAATATTCTCAATATTAATTAAAAATTTTTGTTAGTTCATGCTAATGAAATATATACTTTCATTTTATTACACGATACTTCATTATTTTTATTCATTTCAAAGATGAATATGAATTTTTTTAAAATAACAAATACTAATTATTTCACATTTAACAAACAATGAATGTTTGATTTTATAATTAATTTATGATATCAATTTAAAAATATATTTGACACTTCATTGGTCTGATATGTATTTAATGTTGTATTTGTTTTAGTATAAAATAGATTAGATTAATGTTTTAAAGTGAGACTCTAAATTTAAAACATTAATTATATTCTTGTTTTATCATATTCTCAACAAAAATGATTCAATTAATTATTTGTTTTAACTAATTGCTGTTTTAATAATATTTTATTGAATCAATTGATTTTAAAAATATGAATATCTTTTAAACTCTTAAATTAAGATTAAATTGTATTGATTAATTATGTTATTTTATATTAATTGTTTCGTTATAAATTTGTTAAATGAGTATGAAATAATGTATCAGATATATAACTTTAATAGTAAAGAAAAGAGTAACAAGGAATATAAAATATATAAAATGAAATTAAACATCATTTATATAATGTTATTTAAACTGTTTTATAAGAAGAATCATACAACAATTTATTCAAAATATCATAGAATAAAATATGATACAACAAATATCATAATAAAACAAAAAGAAGATACAATGAAAACCAAAAACAACAAACATGAAATAAAATAAAAGAAA
>NW_008579176.1:0-292 GCF_000257125.1 Entamoeba nuttalli P19 | reverse complement strand
TAATCCTTCACCCATTTCTTCTATAATGACGTATAGACGATCTTTGGAGTTGAACCAATGTCTTTTGCCAGTTCTTAAATATTTTCTTATCTCCAAATCCATTTTGTCTAAGTTACCTTCCAATTTACAACTGATGCTGAGAAACGAATATCATACGAACAAATATAAATAAAAAAACTTATTTTTGAAAAATAAGAATAATCAAAAAATGATAATTTTTAATTATAAAAATATTTATTAAATTATTTATAACTAAAATAAATACAATTAATATTAAATATGAATGATAAAA
>NW_008579175.1:0-583 GCF_000257125.1 Entamoeba nuttalli P19 | reverse complement strand
TAGATGCATTATTTCTTTGCTAATTTTCTTTCCCAAAATCAAATTTTTTTCAAAAAAACAGATAAAAATAACTTATTAAAAATGTCATTATATCACATCTTTTTGCTTCATAAAAGTAATTACAAATATTTAAATAATCAAGATTAAACATTTTCATTTCAATTACTATGATTCGTTTTTGTGTGAAAAGATTTGGAGATTCTTTTCCACAAAGTGGATTTGATATTCCTTCATATTCAAATGTTTGTTGAATACAATATGATTTGTTTTATAACTTTATTTATAAACATAAATATCACCTCCATTTCCAAAAACAAACAAACATTCACTTTATTTATTTCATAAATAAAATTCATATTGTTGTAGTTTAATATCAACTATCATAATACCATTCATTTTTCTTTTTGATTCTAATGAAAATACAAGTGATTTTGAATCATTGATAAAACCATTTATATAATAACCATCACCAACTTAATCAATTTTAGAATTAACATATCCCCCCAAATTTATTTCCTTCTGAATATTCAGTAGTAATTATTATATGTTCTTCATTCATTATTCTTTTATCAAATACTGATGT
>NW_008579174.1:0-237 GCF_000257125.1 Entamoeba nuttalli P19 | reverse complement strand
GGAATAATATACAAAATCAAAAATAATACAAATGGATTAGCTTATTTTTATGCCTCCGATGCAGTAGAATACTATCAATATATAACATTTACCTATGAATATTCTTTTCAAGAAATAGAATCAAGTGAATTAGAAAGAATATCTAATAGTTCTGTACTCGGTGGTGTTACATTTTATATATTAAAATTAGCGAGTAATGTAAATTATCCTGCAACTGTTGCATTTTGTAATGGAACG
>NW_008579173.1:574-1027 GCF_000257125.1 Entamoeba nuttalli P19 | reverse complement strand
TGCAACACCCATTTTATTTATTTTCAATATAAAATAATGACATTGAATGACATTGAATGTTAATCATTAATGTGATGTTTCTTAATATAAATGTGTGTGATAATAGACCGTATAGTTTTACTAACTTATCATCCAATAAAAATCATTTATGATTGTACAAAGAACTAATGTATTGTGAAGAATGAAATAATCCAATTAATTAATAACAAGAATGTATAAATAAATGTATCAAACATTGATAAAAGTAAACATCAATTAGAATAATGAGAAATATGAAAGAACAAGTAAAAATAAAATAGTATGATATAAGTGAAATACAAATAATGAATTGTAAATGGAAATACAAATTCAATGAATAGAAATGAAAAAGAAATAAAATATGAAATTGAGTATTTGAACATTACAAATATTAAAATATTTTCACATAGAAAACATATAGAATATGAAAGAAAC
>NW_008579173.1:0-504 GCF_000257125.1 Entamoeba nuttalli P19 | reverse complement strand
CAAATAATTCATTATAACAAATTGATAAAAAGAAATAATGACAATTTAATTCTAATAAATGATAAAATCATGTTGTTTATTCTTCATTTCAACATTAAAATAAAAGTATAATTTCATAAAATAACAATAACACAATAACAATGAAGAATTAATTATTCAATTTGAATATAAATAAACAATTAATTCATAAATACATATTATTCAATTTTTTATTTGTTGTGATTTATATTTTTGATATGATAAATAGAGAATGTCTCTTTATTATTTCATTTTATATATTATCTTCTTGTTTATTATTATCACTCTTGTTTCTTTATATGATTATCTATCATTTTCTAACATTCTTCGTTTATATTTCTTCTTCATGTTTATTTCTTTCTGTTTCTTACTTATTATTTATTATTTGACTGAAATATATTAATGTTATTTAAATGACCATGGCAAATTATATTAAAATTAGATTATCGAAATGAGATGAAGAAAATGATAATATTGAAATATTAT
>NW_008579172.1:0-3397 GCF_000257125.1 Entamoeba nuttalli P19 | reverse complement strand
TTGTAAATATAATTTTGGTTTATTTTTTATCTTAAATTTAGACGTTCAATGAAACAATTCAATTTATGGAATTATTATTCTAAAATTATATCATTCAAAGAAGTTAATAACTACCTTCAAAGTATTTGTTAATATAAATAAAGAAGAAATAACCCTAATATTTAACATAATTAAAACCAATTAATACGTATTTTAAGTAGATGAAGTAAGATGAATAATTAAATAAATTATTTATTTCATCAATTCATTATTGAATTGTAATTTATAAAAAATTTAACAATTCTTTAATAATTCATTATAAAAATAAAACACAAAAACTCAAATTTATATTTTTAAAAAAGATTGATAGAATGATTATTATAATTGGAATTGAATATTAACAATTTTGCAAAGACAAAATCAATAATGATTATGTCGTCATTTAAAAAAATAATAACAAATAATTACATTTGAATGTTAAAATTTATAGTTAAAGTGAATACTTTTATTAAATGATTTATGGTATTTTCAAATATAAATATTTCATTGATAAAGCAGTGATAAAGGAATGGAAGTAATTAATTGATAAACGAATAACGATAGATAAAAATGAAAGAATAATAAAAAAAAAATAATCAAATAAAAAGTGAAAGAAAAAAAATAAAAAGAGAAATGAAATTGATTTAAATAAAAATAAAATGAATATAAAAAGTTATAAATGAACGTTTGATCTGAGAGATGGAGTATTTGCAGAAACACTAACAGGATATACAGTTTCACTAGAATCTAATGCACTACTATCACAGCCACTTTCATCACCACTTTTCTTTTCTTTCTTTTTCTTATCGAAAAATCCTAAAAATGATCTAGATAACCTGTTCTTTTTCTTTTCTTCATATTCACTACTAATACAAACAGATGCACAACTTTCTCTTTTATAATAAGAATTTTTATCACTATCTTTACATTCAAAAGAAGACAATGAACGAGCAACAGGAATTTCATCATCTTTAACAAACGACTTTCGTTTTTCTTTCTTTTTATCAGAATGTTTTTTATCTTTCTTTTCTTTTGTATGCACTTCAACAAGACGTTGGTTTTCCTGTTTTTCTTTAGCCATCTCACGCAAGAAACTCATTACATCCATTTCATCATCTTGTTCGTTTTTACTTTTCAAGTCATCAAGTCTAATCTGAAGATTACAATTTTTTAATTTTTTAGATTTTAATTCTTTTTTAGCGTTTTCAATTTGTGATTTAATTTCTTCTAATTCTTTAGACTGTGCTTCTGCTTTGTCTAAAGTTTCTCTAAAGCAATGATAATAATTCATAGTAAAATTTGCTATATTTTGAATTAATTTATTATAAACTAAAAAGTCATCATAACAACAAGCAGGTATTTCCAAAGCTTTTAATAATTTAGCAGACACTTCATGACTTAAATTTCTTTTAATTGGTAATATAGAAGAATGAAGTAATAAAATCAAATTATTTAATTGTTCAAAAGGTTTAGGATGTTGAATAATTTCAGCTTGATTAATAATGTTATTAAATAATTCAGAAAGTCCATTTTCATCAATACAATTTCTAAGTAATAAAACATAACTTTCATTAGATTTAAATTGGAAAGTTTTAAATGTTTCAGCGATGAATTTAATTTTATTAATATTTTGATCAATTAATTCTTTTTTATACATTTTTCTAAGTAAAACTTCATTTTGAAGAAAAGGGACGATACTTTGTTGAATAAAAACAGCAAATAATTCTTCATATATTATTTGAATTTCTTGTTTATTTAAATTAGCAGTTTCATGTTCAATAATATATTTTAATATTGAACAATATTCTTTAGGTAATTGTTCAATATTATTTTTCATTGACTCAATCATTATTAATATAATTTCTCTTAATGTCCCTAATGATTGGTTTGACATTTCTATCATTTCTTCTGTAAATTCTTCTTTTGGACTTTTTAATAATTCAATATTAAGTTGATCAAAATATTCTGGTGTTTCAATTATTGGTTTACATATATTTCTTTGAAATTCATTGATTTCTTGTAATGAATACACTCGACTAAATATTGAATAAAACTTATTAAATTCTACTTCATTTTTTTCTTCTAAATATGCTGTTTTTAAATTGCAATTTTCTTCTTTAAATGCCCATAAAAATAATTCTTCTATTTTTCCATAGTTTGAAAAATAATTTAATACAATACTTGCATTTTTAATACATAATAAATCTTCAATATCATAAATTAACTATTTTATTAATATTATTCCTCTTTTTTTTAATTTAACGCGTTAAAATTGTATAACTTCTGGGGTTTATTAAAAACTATACTTTAATAATATTTTTATAATTAAAGTATAGTTTAATCAACGAATAGAAGTAATTTAACTCTTATACAATTTAAAATAAAATATGGGTTTAAAAACCATCACTATAACCTTTTTTATGTCTATAATAAAACTGTATTAAGTCATATACTCATATTCAAACAATTATTTAGTTGTAATAAAATAAAAATAATTGTATTATATCACCCAGATAGAATAAATTACTAATAAATAAATAAAAAACAAACGTTACGACAAATAGAAAGTAAAAGACCATTGTTTGTGGAGAATAAGAGAGAGTTTAACGTTTCAATGTCTATCATAAGTCTCTAATGGAATAAAGAAATTAGATTAAAAGATTAAGTAGGGTAGTAATAATCAATTTAAATGAATTTATAAAAATGAAAATAATTTTTATTGTTCCAAAAATAGAACAAATGGAAATTTATATAATGAGAGTTTATCCCTTTTTGCTATCTTTTTTTTTCATATGTTATAGACTTAACTTATAGATAGAAAGTTATGAATATAAAAACAAGAAACAAATAATTGGCTGAGTGCTAAACTATTCATTTGAAATAATTATTTATATAAATACTTTCGGGTATCTCAGGTGATATGATTATTTCTTATCAACTCATAAAGATGAGTAGAAATAATGTCATATCTTTTGATTTCTGCTATGACTTTTTCTAACTTATTGAAAAGACAGAGAAATAACAGGCTATGCGATGATTGTAAAAGTAAACAAACTAAGGAAATCTTAAAAATGAAAAGTGAAGATTTTGATAACAGGAATCTATTAATATAAATACAAACACCGATTGTCTTTGTCTAAGTTGTGAAACACTAACGCCGCACAAAATCCATTTGATGTTATGTGGCACCAACTCATCAAAAAATCAATCGATAGTATTCTATTTTAAAAAAAGAAGTTATTATTTCTTCCAAAAACTCCAATTCAATAACCTGAATTAACTCAAATTTTATATTTTTAGTATAATTATTGATTATTATTTTTTTATTGAAACGAGTATTACAAAAAATTTTATAAAATTTTTTGTTATTTAATTAATA
>NW_008579171.1:0-237 GCF_000257125.1 Entamoeba nuttalli P19 | reverse complement strand
TCTGAAGGAATACTACTTTCATGTTTAGCATAATAAAGAATTCCATTATTTGTTTCCGCTGTATCAACTGTTTCAACTTTTATTTCAGTTTCAATAATCAGTGGACAACTATTTGATAATTTAAGTTTTTTAATTGTTCCTGCTCCAGTTAATGTGAGTTTTGTACATGAACCAATAGTAAAACTATCAATATCAGTATTTCCATTTCCAAGATTAACTTTAATTTCACCAGTTATT
>NW_008579170.1:0-795 GCF_000257125.1 Entamoeba nuttalli P19 | reverse complement strand
TAGAAATTATTTCTATTAATACTTAATTAATTTCTTATTGTTTATTTTTTTGATTTGTTTCATTAGATGATTTAAATAATTTCTTTGTACTGTTATTTCTTGTTGAATTTTTCTTTTATTTTTTCTGCTTCAGAGATTTGATGTTTTATATCTGTTTCTTCTTTCTTTTTGGTGAATTGAATATATTCATAGTATAGTACAATATCAATTCCAACGACTATTAACATAATATTGATACTATCAAAAAGACTTTCCATTTTCTGCTTTTTAGTTATTTTTGATTTTGAATTTATTTTTTAAATCATTTTTGCATTTATTAAAAACATATTCTTGTTAAAAAGTACTTCTTTATAATTTATATTTATAAAATTGAATGAATCATTATAGTGAGAAAATATCTTTGAATAACTATGTTGTGTTAAAAAAACTTACTCTTCTTAATTAATAATTTTATGTATTGCTTTATTGTTGCATTGTGATTTATCTTATTAACAATTAAACACTTTCTTTTATTACAACTTCTTTTTTATTCTTTGTCAATTTGGGATAGTGCTTTTTATTGAATATGTGTATTATTTACTCTTTTCTTTCAGTACAAACATAGTCAGTTGCTTTGTAATATTAAAATGCTGAGAAACATAACATCATATAAAAAAAGGAATAATAGGATAATAATAAACTCGAATGAATGAAAAATAAAATAAATGCAAATAGATTTAATTGTAAAACGCAAATATTCTTGAATATTCATCAGATAACTGACTGTTGAAAGAATAGTCTAATGAAAATTAATAA
>NW_008579169.1:0-391 GCF_000257125.1 Entamoeba nuttalli P19 | reverse complement strand
TAAGCAATTAATTAAGTGTTAATAGAATTATTTTTTATTATTTCTGGCTCAGCTGAGACTAACCAAAGTTATTCTTCTTCTTCCATCAACTGTAATGAGTATATTTGGTTGTAGTAAAAAAATAATGTTTAATAACATTTCTCATATTTCTAATGACATTATTTTTAACTTCTTTAATATTATCAATTTCTTTTTTATTTCTTTAATTAGTCTATTACTTAAGGTATTTATTATTCATTTGTTTCAATTTATTAGTCAAATTATTTTTATATTTATTTTAATCTCTCTATTTTCTTTATTTTACTCTTAATAAAAACTTCTTTTCTCTATGATACCAATCGAGCATACTGAAGAAACTGATATAATCACTTCTCAATATGAAGAAAATCCA
>NW_008579168.1:322-775 GCF_000257125.1 Entamoeba nuttalli P19 | reverse complement strand
TTACAAGAATCTATAAGAAAGATAGAAAGATTAATAATATTAATAATAATTCCGGTAGTAATAACAGTAGGAAGATTGATAAATAAAGAAACAGTTATAATATTAAGAAATGAAGGAATTAAAAATGAATGTGAAATAATGGTAAAAGATATTGTAATATCATATATGAAAGATCTTATGAAATGTTATGGTGATAATTTAGGAGAATATAGAGATTTAGAAGAATAATAATAAGAAGAGATATACTCTGGAAAAAGTGAAGGGGGAAGAAATTCTCACATGAACAATAAGTTAAAATTATTAAACCTTAATTTATTATTTGTGTATTTGTTTATTTCTTTGTTTATTTTGGTTCTTCTTTATGAGGTATTTTATTTGTAAAATAATCAATTAACACATTGAATTATCAACAAAAAATAATATAATATTTTGAATTGTCGTTTTGTCTCACAC
>NW_008579168.1:0-223 GCF_000257125.1 Entamoeba nuttalli P19 | reverse complement strand
TTATTCATTGATGAATGAAAGAAATACAAAAAATCAAATAATGTAATGAAAAATAACATAGGATAAATAAATGAAATACAAATACAAATACAAATATAAAAATAAAATACGTGATAGAAAGAAGAAGTAAAAAGTTGATATGAATGAATAAAATAAAGAAAAACAAAGAAGTACTAAAAATATAGAGAAAAAGGAATAAAGTCAGAGAAAAGAAACAAATAAT
>NW_008579167.1:340-560 GCF_000257125.1 Entamoeba nuttalli P19 | reverse complement strand
ACCTTAGGATCTTGTAAAGAAAAGCAAACAGGTCATAGAAGTCCAATGTCATGAAAAAAGAATGAATGTCAATAGAAATAAATGGCAAAGAAACTATAATAATAAAGGTAAACGAAATAACAATGAAAAAGGGTTGTAGAAGAAGAAAAACACAAAGGAATAAAGAAACAAGGTAAATACAATAACAATAAAAAATATATAAATAACAAATATAAATGGC
>NW_008579167.1:0-99 GCF_000257125.1 Entamoeba nuttalli P19 | reverse complement strand
AAACTAAAGAAGAAATTAAAGAAAAAACAACAGACATTGAAGAAAAAGACAATAAAACAATTGAAGAATAAATTAAAAACAAAAATCCAATTAAAGAAA
>NW_008579166.1:0-410 GCF_000257125.1 Entamoeba nuttalli P19 | reverse complement strand
TTAAAATTATTAAACCTTAATTTATTATTTGTGTATTTGTTTATTTCTTTGTTTATTTTGGTTCTTCTTTATGAGGTATTTTATTTGTAAAATAATCAATTAACATGATGAATTATCAACAAATAATAATAGAATATTTTGAATTGCTATTTTGTCTCACATATTCATTAAAACATCATTTTCATTGTTGATTCATTACATTGAAAGACAATTTCAAATTTATTTATTTTACAACTAATTTTAATGTGTTTCATTTCCATTTCTGTGTTATTCATTGAAGAATGAAAGAAATACAAAAATTCAAATAATGTAATGCAAGCATAAGATGGAACAAAGAAATGAAATATAAATATAAAAATAAAATACGTGATAGAAAGAATAAATAGAAAGTTGATATGAATGAAGAAATT
>NW_008579165.1:0-1528 GCF_000257125.1 Entamoeba nuttalli P19 | reverse complement strand
GACGAAGGGACGGGATTAGTCTCCTCTGATTCATTAACAATAGAAACAAATTAATTAATTAATACTTAATTAATTGCTTTTTAGTTTTTTGTTTTTATTGTTTCTCTTCATTATTTAATTATTTATTTTGTTTTATTTCTTTCATTTGTTTTGAATTTACATCAATTGAATTAAATGCTTTATATTTTGATATATTTGATTCAAACAAACAATCAAAATGATGTGATACGTTAAATACTTTATATTTTATGATATTTTCATTCATTTTTTAACTATTTCTTCAAAGAATATAGAATTTCCAAAACACCACACAAATAATATAAAAACAAATAACAAAAGAATGAGAATTTCACATCAATAAGAAATATAAGTTATGGAAGAATGAATTAAAACAGGTACTATTTATATTATAATAACAATTAAATGATATGAACTATTTCATTCATTTTCATCATCACAAATATTTTATCATTAATTCAAATAGAAATAAACAGTAATATCATAATAAAATAAATTTCATAACAAATCACATTGAAGATATAATAAATATCCAAATAATTCATAATAAATAATAAACAATAAAAGAGAATTAAATGAGAAAAATAAAAGAATGAAGAAAGTATTTGATATAAAGAATAAAAGGAGTGAATCAATGATTTTAAATAAATAAAATAGAGAAATAACATTATAATTGAATATTTCATGTAATATCACCATTAATTTAATATACATTAAATCAATATGAATATTGCAAGAATTAAATTTACAAATAGAATTAAACAAAATAGTACAAATGTTTATTATTAACCACGTGAAAGACATTATGTTTTATACGTTCATACATTCAATTTTGACAAAATATTAAAATATTATTTTAATTCTCATATAATAGAAATGAACCTTATGATAAAAGAACAATACACTATTCAATAAATTATTTACTTCTTTATAATCATATAATCAAATTTGATAAATCTATTAATTTGATTCTTTTTGGTTGTTGATAATATAAATAAATAACAATCTAATTTGATATTTATTTTCTTTTATTAAATGAAATGTATTTTTTATAATGTTTATTCTTTTTGATAAAGAAATAGTCTTTCTAAATACTGTTGTATTGTAATTTTATCTCATTCATATTCGTATCTAATTTCTTTTTATTCAGTTAAATTCATTTAATCTTTTATTATCTTTAATTTTTCATAGAATTTATCTGTATATCAATTCATTCGATGTTTGTTTATTATCATCTCTTTTTATTTTCTGTATTAATTTTCTTATTGACTTTTACATTTGTTCTTATCATAAACCAATAAATATATTGAAATAAACATTCAATTTAACAATAATACATTTTTCATATTTAAAACATATTTCATTAAAACTTCTTTCTTTTTTAACTCTTCTGGATATTCTTTAAAACATTTATCTTCAAATGATGTAATTGTTAATGAAATAGTAATTAGTATTAATGAATAACAATATTAAAATAACAATTTCCAAGTGATGTAACTTCTATTGGTAT
>NW_008579164.1:0-537 GCF_000257125.1 Entamoeba nuttalli P19 | reverse complement strand
AAAGGACATGAAGATTTAAGACAAGATGAAAGAGTAATGCAATTATTTGGATTAGTAAATGATTTATTAGCAAGTAATTCTGAAACATCAAAAATTCATTTGTTTATTCATTGTTATGATGTTATTCCATTAAGTCCAATGAGTGGACTTATTGGATGGGTTCCTCATAGTATTACAATTCATCAATTTGTAAAAGAATATAGAAATAGTAAAAATGTTCAAGTTGATACAGAAAAAATACTGTGTAATAGAATTGCACCAAGATATGATAATTTAACTACATTACAAAAACTAGAAGTATTTGAAAAGGTTTTAAAAGATACTAAAGAAAGAGAAATGGATTTAGCAAATGCAATGTGGTTAAAAAGTTGGACATCAGAAATTTGGCTTGAAAGAAGAACAAATTTTACAAGAAGTGTTGCATTAATGTCAATGGTTGGATATATTCTTGGACTTGGAGATAGACATCCCCAAAATTTAATGTTACAAAAATTTACAGGTGATGTTGTTCATATTGATTTTGGGGATTGTTTTGAA
>NW_008579163.1:0-290 GCF_000257125.1 Entamoeba nuttalli P19 | reverse complement strand
TTTCTTCACTTAGTTTAACAAATTCATTAAGATCAAGTTTGTATATCGAATGTGTCATATCATTCATTTATTCTTTTTTAGTTTTATGTTCATTTTTAATTTTTGAATAAAAATTATACGTCATTACGTTGAATAAAATGATAAACATCATATTTTTCTCTCAAAATTTTATATTTTTCTTTATTATTAATGACACATCATTTCTATATCAATAACTCGTTCTGTTTATTCTTTTTACTCTCAACTATCACAATTTCTATCATTAAATATTCATTTGTAAAGCATAAAAT
>NW_008579162.1:6819-6889 GCF_000257125.1 Entamoeba nuttalli P19 | reverse complement strand
ATCCAATTATGGATATATCTATTAATTGTCTTTTTTTGTGGTATTCTTGTAATGAATCTTTTGTTTTGAT
>NW_008579162.1:0-6677 GCF_000257125.1 Entamoeba nuttalli P19 | reverse complement strand
GTTTGTTTTTCTTTACAATACACATTGATATTACAAAATATCCATTTCATTAAAAGTTGATGTATTTCCTGCACTTGGAAAGGGATCTGATATTTTTGTATTACAACTCAAGAAAAGAATATCAACATAAAAGAATGAAAGAACCAATTGTAATTTATTTTTCAAAGAATAAAATTAATTAATACCATTTTAATTTTTTGAATATAATTTGTTGTAAAACTAAGACTATCAAACAAATAACCATAACCAAAAAGAAATAGCGAGAGTCTCTTTCATCAACTAAATCTGTTTGCCAAGGTACGCGTATATTACAACCGAATGTATTTACAACAAAAGTAATTGGAAAGAATATTAAAGAAATAAAATTGAAAACTTGAATATATTTACTTGTTTCTCTATCAGTACGAGTCGATTCTATTGTTAATCGAACATTATATAATCCAAAACTAAAAGTGTTTAATTCTTTAATAATTTTAAACCGTTGATAAACACTTCCAAAATCATAATAAGCATCTCTAAGCATAACTTCAAAACTATCTTTAATCATTTTAAAAGTATTTTTATGACTTGAACGAATAAGAAATTTTAGCATAGTTCTAAAAATAAAAATTAGATAAGAAAGGATCTAAATAAAAATAGAACAAACTTTTTAGACTGTAAACAACTTAGAATAGTATCAATTTTCTTTTCTAAAATATCACTTCTTGCAATAAAACCCAATTGTTCTTTTTTTAAAACATGAAATTGCATACTTTGTTGAATTTCAGTTTCATCATTAATAATTCTAACCCAATCAGCAAATTGCATAATAGATTGATGAAGAATTTCGAATAAAACAAGTTCAGGATTACATTCTTTAGGATTAACATTTTGAACTTTAACTATATCAAAAACTCTATCATGTTTTTGATGAAAAGTAATAATAATTTTTTTTTTAATTGTAATTCTCGTATTTTTAATTTTTAATAAATCAGTTAAAGGTTGATATTCTGTATTTTTTATTAATATTTCATAATATTGTGGATATATTAATACTGCTTCTCTTTGATCTTCATCTAACCATCTTTGTAATGATAAAAAATGTAAATGAAATAATAATCCTATTGCAACCATTACTTCTTTACTTGGATTTGAAATATCTATCCAAAGAAAATGATTTTCTATTTTAACATTTGAATTTTTACATTGAATACAATAATTTTTTAATTGTTGAATATTCCAAATAGTTTTATTTATACGTTCTCCAATAATATTTATTTGATCATTTGAATTCCAAATACTTTCATTATTTCCAATTTCAATAACTTTTTCACATGGTGGGAAATAATCATTTAATTCTTCATCAATTTTATTATTATTTATATTTTTATTTATTTTCATTCTTTCATTTATTTTACTAGTTAAATCGGGTGTATTTAATCTCATTTGATCAAATTTTTTTTGTTGTTGTCTAAGAAATTTATTTGTTTCATCTTCTTTTCCTTTATAATTATGAATATTCATTGGAATATTAATCTTCCTTTTTTCATTTGTTGTTTCATTTTTGTTATTTATAACATTGTTTATTACTATTCCTCCTATTGGCTCTTCTTTTTCAATTTTATTATGTTCTTCAATTATTTCCATTTTCATTTTATTTATTTCATTTTGTATTGCAATCCTTTTCTTTTTTTTCTTTTTTTGTATTTCATCTTCACTTGATGATGAAGATGTACTTTCATCATCACCACCTTCTTCTTCTGAATCAATGTCATCTTCAATTAATCGATGTTTCTTTCTTGGAGTTGGGGTGTGAATAGGTATTTTTTTTTCTTCATTAAGAAGAAGAAAATCATCTTTTCTTTCTAAAGACATTTTGTTTGATTTGAAGTTTTTTTTTAGATTTTTTAAATAATAAAAAATAATTCTTTTAAATTGTTTTTTATATCATTATTTTTTATTCCTACTTAATTCTATTTGTTTTAGAGTATTTTCATTAGATTATAAAGTGTATAACATTAATTTTCTTATTAACGTGAAACACTCCTACCAAAAGGTATTTCTTATTTATCTATAAAGTCATATTTGTCATTAACAATATTTTTTTTGATTATTTCATTGATACTTTCTTAAATATTATTAATTTATAATGGGAATATCTTAACAAATAAAATAGTTTAGCTTTTTTAATTTTGTTTTTATGTTGGTTTAAAAATAATTCTTAATTATTACTTTTAATATCTTTTAAATACGTTGATTTATTTACAATACATAAATAATTCAATCATTTCTTATTTAATTTGTCATAATCCTTTTTTTGAAACTACAAAACAAATTTAATTTGAATGCTTTTAAAAAAGAGATTTATTCTATATTAATTACACTAAAACTCATTAAGAAGAAGTATATTGTTAGTTTCAATTTCTATATAAATATCTTTATAGCTTCTTCTCAGTTTATTATTGAAGCGTAAATGTATTTTACAATAAATTCACCACAAATGAAATTAAATAAAATAAGAAATTAAAAAGAAAATAAAAACAATACTCAATGAAATAATACAAATAAAATTTCATTCAAAACATTTTATAAAAATTTTTTATTCATTTTTTAATTTCCAAAAAAAAAACAATGAAAGAAAAAGAAATTGAGTTAAATGTACAGAAAGGATAAAAGTATGATTTTTTTATGTAAATACATAAAATTTAAGCGTTCATATTAACAACAGCCATTCTTGGTTGATCTTTTATGGCTTTTTCATAAGAAAAGCCACTTGAAACAAAGGCATTCCACAATGCATAAGTTGGTATTTCTCTATATAATGAATTTGTTCTATCTAATAAATCCCTTACAAATAACCTGTTACTTTTAGAGTCTTTAATACCTAATTTTAATTGAAATTCATATAATTGAATAATAAATCCTGGATTTGGACATACAATTTCTCTTCTTTCTTTAGTATAAAGATATGCATCTCTAATACACCAATCATTTCTTTTCATTAAAAAAGCAATAACCGCAGAAGCAGAACGTGACATACCAACTTCACAATGAACTAATACCTTTCTACCTTCTTTCATCATTTCTTCAATAAACTCAATAGACTCTTCTAAACTCTTTTGTAATAAAAAGAAGAAGCTATCTTGAATATGAAGGTGTTTAGAAATAACACCATCAGGGTAGTTAATGTTATTAGTAGTTAATGATAAAACAGCACTAATACCATATTCTCTATAAATACTAGGTTTCATAGCAGTAATTCTAGATGTTAAGAATAAATTAGGTAATATCTCTGAAACCTTTTGAACTTCTTTTTGGATTTCGTTTCGAGATGGTCTTGAAGGTTTGTTTCCCATTATTATCAATTAAGATTAGATCTTTTCATTTTATAATGTTAAGTTATTTTCATTCATACTTTTTTATTTTTATTTTACATATTTTTGTTTTGACTTACTCATTTGTCTTCTCATATTTTCTTTTTGAAAAGTTGATATAGTTTATTATTAATTTTTTTATAGTTTTTCTTTAGTTTTTATAAAAGATGCAAATTCTGAATCTTAGGTTTTTTCTGATTAATGTGCTAATTTTTCTCTTCCATCTTAGATTTTTTGTTTTTAAGTTTTTTATCCAATTTTTGAACCTTTCAATTTATTAATTCTTTTAATTTTTTTATTATTTAATATATTATTAAATATTACAATTGAAAAGTGATTGACTTTTAATTATTCTTTTTTTAAGTGCACTTTTTGCATCTTTCTCTAATGTCGTGAATATTTATAATAAACTGTTTTATACAACATAAAAAAATTAATGAATCAAAACAAAAAAAAAATAGAATAAATGAAAAAATAAAAAAGAATTAAAAAAATTTGTGTCTATTATTTAAAAGATATTCATAAACGAAAATGAAACGAAGGGAAAAGCGAGTATTTAGAAATGATAAATTATATTAAAATAATAGTAAATTATAATAAAAAAAAATAAAAAAAAGAACTAAGAATATAAGAAAGTGGTGATGAATATTGATCAAATTGAAGAACAAGATGGAGTTAGATTAACATGGAATGTTTGGCCATCTACTAAAGGGGAGGCACAAAAATATCTTGATATTCCACTAGGACTTGTTTATCAACCATTACATGGACATATTTCAACAAATAATCAATTGGAATTAAATCAAAGCTATAGAATTCAATGTCAGTGTGGTTGTTATATTAATTCATGGTGTTCAAGAGATACTTCTATTTGGGTATGTCCAATTTGTAATTCAAGATATCCCTTACCACCAGATCCAAGAACATATTCATCTACTACTATTGAATATGTTTCACTTCCACAAACTCCCCAAGATACTTCTTTGTTATTTGTTATTGATACTACTGCACCCCAAAATGAATTAGACGCTTTAAAAACAACAATAACATTGGCATTAGCTTCTGTACCATCAAATGTATTTGTTGGTTTAATTGTTTATGGTAAACATATTTCAGTTTATGACATGTCTTCACAACAATGTCCACGTGCATACGTTCTTTCTGGTTCTAAATCATATACAGCAGTTCAATTAACATCAATTTTATCTACTAAAGTTATTAATCAATTACTTGCTCCATTAAGTGAATGTGAATTGACATTTATGTCAATTTTAGATGATTTAACCCATGATGAATGGCCTGTGAGTGAAGGTCATAGACCATTAAGATGTAATGGATCTGTTATAAGTGTTGCTAGTTCATTACTTGAAAGTCGTAATGTTTGTGGAACAATAGAATTCTTTATTACAGGACCATGTACTTTTGGACCAGGAATGATTGTATCGGATGATCTTAAAGAACAAATGAGAACACATGCTGATATTACTCAAGAAAGAGTTAAATATCTTGTAAGTGCTGAAACATATTATAAAGAAATTGCTAGTAGATTAAATGAGAAGAGTATCAGTTGTAATATTTTTTCATGTTCTATGGATCAAATTGGAATATTAGAAATGTCTAGTTTATGTCAAATGACTAATGGATATATTACTATGTATGAGTCTTATATGCATGAAACGTTATCTGAAACATTACAACGAATGTTACAAGGAGAAGATACTTTAAATAATAAATATTGTTATAGTATTGAAGTGTATTGTAGTAAAGAAATTAAACCACGTTCATGTATTGGACATGTTACAACAAGCGAAAATAAAGAAGGATATTCTTCATTATTATCATTACCAGAAGAATTTGGTGTACCAGGAAATAAATTTAAAACATCAACGGTTGACCCACATTCATCATTTGTGTTTTTGTTTGATATTGTTAATCCTGATACTAATCCATTGGACTCAAATCGTCAAGGTATTATTCAACTTGTTAGTAAGTATATGGATACTCTTGGAAGAAGATATATTAGAGTTACTACAATTTGTAGATTATTCACATCTATTAGTTCAGAAGGACTTAATAGAATGTCTGCTGGATTTGATCAAGAAACGGCTGCTGTTGTTATGGCAAGATGTGCCAGTTTTAAAGCTGATGCAGAGACTGGTAGAGATGCTATGAGGTGGTTAGACAGAGCACTATTAAGAACATGTAATAAATTTGGAGAATTTAGAAAGGATGACCCAAGTTCATTTAATTTAAATTCCAACTTTTCTATATTACCACAATTTATGTATCATTTAAGAAGAAGCCACTTCTTACAAGTTTTTAATTGTTCACCAGATGAAACAAGAACATTTAGAACTGCACTTATGAGAGAAAATGTTATTAATTCACTTATAATGATTCAACCAACGTTAGACTGTTATAAGGTTGGACAAGAAGCTAAACCTGTATTACTATCTATGCAATCAGTAGAATCTGATTCAATTTTATTACTTGACACTTTCTTCTATATTGTTGTTTTTAGAGGAGAGGCAGTTGCTGATTGGATGAAACAGAAATTAGAGGAACAACCTGAGTATGCTGGTTTAAAAGAATTTTATCAAAAACCAGAAGATGATGCAAGAGAAATGGCAAAAGAACGTATCCCATCTCCTAGAATATATGTTTGTAATAGATATTCTGGTCATCAAAGATTCTTAATGACTATTCTTGATCCTGCTGTTACTCCTGGTCAAAATCAAAAAGACATTATTGTCACTGAAGATGTAACTTTGAAAGTGTTTATGGAACATCTTAGAAGACTTTCAGTCAAAGGAAATATTTAATCAATTTTTTTTGATTAGTTTTTTCATTTATTATTAAAAATTATTCTACTTGATTTAAATTTATTTCATTATAAAAATATTATTAATTTTACATCACTTGAATGAACAATTTATTATCATTAGTTAATTTTTTGTTTATTCACGTCATTCATTTTTTGGAGTGCAAATTCATTCTTGCTATTTCTTTGAATAATTAATTATGTCTTGAAGTTTTAATTTCTTTAGTTTGTTTTTATTATTTTTATCTTCTTTTTATTTTCTTTAATATGTTTTATCATTCCTAAATACTTGCTTTCTATCACTAATACACAAATTGCTCATATATCCCTGTCTCTTAAAAAACTTGTTAATTATTTCTGTCAATAAACTTATTGTTTATGCTATGTTTCATAATTTTTTTAGTGTAATATGTAATTAATTAAGTGTTAATAGAATTTTCTTCAATTGTTCATTCAGCGGAGACTAATCCCATCCCTTCTTCTAGTAGCTCTACGGAGTATGT
>NW_008579161.1:0-481 GCF_000257125.1 Entamoeba nuttalli P19 | reverse complement strand
ATATACATTACTTGGTAGATTTGTATTGCCATTTGTTGAATGATTTAATTGGATTAATGGAACATTCGTGGTGACACTATTAGTATTTGTTATATTCATTGATGTGAATGTGAGTGTATCAGAAATAATAAGTGGAAGAGTGGTTGAGCTAATAGACTTAAATTGAATAGAATTTGTTGTTAATTTGCCATTTGTTATAATGCTTGAACTTATGCCATCGAGAATAAGAGATGAAATAGCAACATCCTTCTCTATGCTAATCTTACTATTTTCTTTAATTTCAATCTTAATATTTGATTTACTTTTATCAGTATTAATAGTTCCCACATAAACATCTTTAGATCCTATTATAATATTATTTGATGTCTCACTTGTAACTATTTCATCAATTTGAAAATCATTAAGAATTTCTATGTTTTGATTCATCACCATTCTATTTAATTGTGTAATACCTGTGAAACTAATTGAACAGTCATTTGGC
>NW_008579160.1:0-1004 GCF_000257125.1 Entamoeba nuttalli P19 | reverse complement strand
TTCTTTTCTCTTTCTTCCTTCGTTCTTTAGGGAATTCGAAGATGGCACATCAGAGACAGCAGATAAAACCATAAAATATTCCCATGCTTCGAATATCCCAGTTATCATCTAGTTATGACATGCCTTTGATAAGATAATATCTATTCAACACTAACTAGTTATTTTTTATTAATATTTATTATGAATGCTTATTATGTAATATTATTATTCGTTATTATTTATTAAGAGGGTGTATTATGTATTAAGAATTATAATTTATTAAAGAAGATGCATATATAATTGTTAGTGTTGTATGTACATTTGAGTATAAGGATAATATCAAGGAAGAGTGTTTCATTAAGGAGTGTCGAAGATAGGAGATGAGACATAATCATTATGTTATGGAGATACTCTTCTTAAAACAACAAAAATAAAGAAACAGAAATATTATATTACTCATTAAAATCAAAATAAAAGTCGTGCAACAACTTAAATGATGAACTATTTAAGTCTAGCATGCTTGAAAAAAAAAACAATAATTTCAATAGAAATAAAGCATGTTGAAAAAACTGATTTGCTGACTTGTCACACGATGAAAACCTCAAGACGAGGTTAATCATAATTGATTTATTTTTCTTTCTTCCTTCGTTTATTAGTATTTCTCTCTTTTTTCTTCTTTTTAGCTTTTTCAGAAAAGGAAAAAGCTAAAAAGAAGACAATTAAAAATTAAAAAAAGGAGGTACAAGAGGAGATATAACTGCTTTTTTTTGTTTTTATGGAAGGATGATTCTTTTTTTCTTTTTCTAAAAAAAGAAACAAGCTGATTCTTTTGGTGTTGTAATTGATTTTTTTTTATCTTAGTCATATAAAAAGAGCTATAATCTTCAAAATAGTATTCGAATGAAAACCTTACACTCTTCTGACAAATCACAATCAAATTCTGAAGGAAATGAAATTCAACTAAGCTCTGATTCAAAAGAGATTGAAATGACTGCATTTGATGTAGATGAAGGGTATGTAGAAGA
>NW_008579159.1:0-986 GCF_000257125.1 Entamoeba nuttalli P19 | reverse complement strand
GCACATTTCTATACACTTGACAATGACAAAATTGAACGAGATGAAGAAAAAGATTATATAGTCGAAGATATATTAAATAATGAAGAAATTAATCTTAAAGAAGAGAAAGAAAATACGTCAGAAGATGAGAATGTAACTATTAGAATAATTTTGAATGGAAAATTGTTTATGAAAAAACAGTTAAACAAGAATACTTCTCTTGCAAATATCAGAAAAAAACTTGAAATTGTAACATGTGTAACAAAAGGTTTTGTATTCAAAGATCAAGATGGATGTGAAATATCAACTGATAAAGAAAAATCGTTAAAATTGGCATATATTCTACATGATAACATGTTTGATATAACAGAAAAAGAAGGTTCTGATACTTCACCAACTAATACTTCAGCACATGGCACTTCACAGAATAATACAATAAATGTATCTAAACAAAACACTCCAATTAAAGGAAGTAAAAGACTGCAGAATCATGAAGAAGGAAAATTGAAAATATATTTATATCCAAATGAACCATTTAATCAAATAGATGAGAATGATGCAATTGCTATTTTAGTTGTTGGTCAAACAGGAAGTGGTAAAACTACATTATTGAATAGTTTTGTAAATGCATTATATGGAATAAAAATAACAGATGACTTTAGATAATAATTATAAATGAAGATCATTTAGAACAGTATGGAAATATGTCTGTAAGTCAAACAAGTCAAGTTTTAATTTATAATATTAAAAGAACAAAAAGAACACCACCAATCAAAATAATAGATACACCAGGATTTGGAGATACAAGAGGAATTGCATGGGATAAAGAAATTACTAAACAAATAAAAAAAGCATTTGAAACAAAAGTATTAGACTTAAATGCTATTTGTTTTGTTGCATCATCAAGTCACGTAAAACTAACAGCTAGTCAAAAATATATATTTGGGAATATTGTTGATTTATTTGGGAAAGATGTGAAAAAGAATTTTATTGCAATGCTTACATTC
>NW_008579158.1:0-891 GCF_000257125.1 Entamoeba nuttalli P19 | reverse complement strand
TTTCAAATCTTCATAATTAATCTTTTTTTTTCATTCTTATTTTTCTATTTTACTTTGTCCAATTGCTATAAAAAAGGAATTAATTATGAATTATCTAATCATTCAGGTTTATGTTGTATTTAAAAAATAAAAAAATTATTTGAAAGTACACTACCAAATAATTTTTTAAATGTTCTTATTTGTTTTAAACTTAATAAAAAAACAAACGTCAAATATAAAAGCATATAATTCATAACATTATTTAATTATCTGTTCTTGTTGAAAGTCAATTTAACAGCAATAAGTTCATCAATTGGGAAGGTATCTGGCTCAACAGCTCTAACAAACATCAAAGCTCCTCTTCCAGAAGTTTCATTATAAGACTTTTCAAAGTTCTTACTAATATAACATTTATCTTTCTGTTGTTTAACAGTAAAGAAGTTACGTACTTCAACAACATTTTCTGTATCATTATTTGGGAACAATTTAAGTGTAGTTTCTGGTTCATCACAAATATATCTAATTGCTCCATGACCATATGGATTTGAGAAAGAGAAAGCAAAACTCTTTGAATCTTTTTTGACTTCAGCTCCATTTTCTCCAGCTTCTGGAATCTTTACTGAAGTATAAGAACCAAAAATGTATCCTTGTGAATGGATAAACACAATAACACTATTATTTCCTCCAACACATTCATTAAATGCTTCAGCAGTAAATTCATCAACTGTAGAATCATATAATACATGGCAGCATGCTTTACCAGTCCACATTTTGAAAAGATCCCAATTGGTTTCTGAACCACACAATCTAATCTTTAATTCTTTTTCTTTCTTTTTTTCCTCTTCTGGAGTTGGTGATGGAGTTTTAACTGCCTCAAGTTCCTTTCTTTTTCTTTCAGCTTCTTCAGCAGCA
>NW_008579157.1:0-730 GCF_000257125.1 Entamoeba nuttalli P19 | reverse complement strand
AAAGATTATATAAACAATATATTATTCTCTTTAATCACATATTCTCTTGTCAATTTATTGATGTTACATCTCTTACTCTCTTATTTTCTCATGTTTCAAAACTACTCAGCAAATGAAATTTACTTTTAATAATGAATATTTCATTATAATTATTTTGATATTTCTCAATAAATCATTTTTTAA
This sequence comes from Entamoeba nuttalli P19, assembly GCF_000257125.1. Lineage (NCBI taxonomy): Eukaryota > Evosea > Mastigamoebida > Endamoebidae > Entamoeba > Entamoeba nuttalli. The sequence continues at coordinate 547 of NW_008579157.1, read as the reverse complement.
AGTGTTTTAAATGTTTCAAATCAATAATAATATATTAAATTGTCACTATCCATCATTTGAATATGTAATATTGTTATTAATATGTTGGTGATTGAATTGTATCAATCATCACTTCATATATTGAATAAAATTGAATATGTTTATTTCTAATTTCTTATTCATTTGATATTAATTATTATTTTTCTGTTTAAATTGAATGAAAGTTAATTGATTTAAATGAATATTATCATATCAAATAATATCAATGATTATCTCAGAATATTATTTGTATTTCATAAGAACTACAAACAAATGGAATGACTGTATTTAAATGTCAATAAAACAATCAATCATCATAAAATTCAATTTATTAATATCATTAAAATCATTCTAATTAATATTAAAACAAATATATTTGAAATAAAACAGTTAAATATGGTAATGTTAATAAATAATAAAAGAGATAGTACAAATATCATTAATATTAATTAATGAATATAAAAAATTAATAAAATAATGAAAAATTAATAAAAACACGAGAAGAAAAGATAAATTAATGAATATAAAG
>NW_008579156.1:0-317 GCF_000257125.1 Entamoeba nuttalli P19 | reverse complement strand
TTTTGTTTTCTTCATGAACTTCTTTATGAAAATAACAATAACATTTAATTAACACAATACAATTGTATCTCTAAATGTTTAATATTAAAAAAATCATTCTATATCATTTTATTCATTGGTTTATTATTTTATGAAAACCTTGTTGTAATTCAAAACAATATAATTATTTAAAGTTCTTTTTTATTTTTATATATAATCAATTATTTATTCAGATACATTCTTTTTATTCTTCGTGTGTCTTGTAACACATGCGTATTAATAATAAATATATCTCTTTCATCACTTTATCATTATGTTCATTTTGTTTCTTTACTTTC
>NW_008579155.1:194-392 GCF_000257125.1 Entamoeba nuttalli P19 | reverse complement strand
TATAAAAGTAATAAAAGAAAATACAAATATAAATATAATAAATTGATATAAAGAACAAAACTAATCTAATAAATGATATGGCTAATTATTTGTATCACAATAATAATGAAAAGTATTGAAGAAAAGAAATAAATATAAAGAAATAAAGAAAATAGAGAAATTACGAGATGTCAAGAGAATTAAAATAATAAATTTGAT
>NW_008579155.1:0-184 GCF_000257125.1 Entamoeba nuttalli P19 | reverse complement strand
AATACACAAAGTATTAAAATAATTAAAGAAGTAAAAAATTGTCATTAGAAACATGAATAATATCATAAAATATTTATTCTATCACAATCAAACATACTCATTAGATTGTTGAAGAGATTAATGAACGAGATTAGTATTAGATATATAATGAATCATAGAAACCAATTCTAGTAACAATTAACTA
>NW_008579154.1:0-280 GCF_000257125.1 Entamoeba nuttalli P19 | reverse complement strand
TTTACAAATAAAATAAATAAGTATATGAAAATACAAGAATATATAATCATCATAATCATAATAATTATTCGAGATGTAATAAAAGTAGGATGAATAATAAAACAATAAAACAAATATGATTAATCTCATATTTATGTTTTCATCAATTTGAGAATTGAGCAAAACAATTTCTTCAACATATATTATTTTTATTGAAATAAAGTAGTTTTTTTCAAGCATGGTTGAATTAAATGGTTAATCAATTAAGTTTCTGACTTTTATTTTGATTTTAATGAGTAAT
>NW_008579153.1:3717-12568 GCF_000257125.1 Entamoeba nuttalli P19 | reverse complement strand
TCTTAGCAGCCATTTGTAAAAATGAAATGAGTATTTTATATACTTTTCAGTTTTTATACTAATGATCGTGTGTAGACACGTAGAAATGACTGTGAATTAGAAAATTTTGTTCCCTTTATTATTTTTGCTTTTCTTAAAGAAATTTTTTTTGAGAAAGTGAAGAATTTTGTTTTTAATTCAAAAGATATTATTTTTATAGTTAAGATTCTTATTAAAATATTATATTCGTTAATTCTTATTCTTTTTCTAAATTCTCTTTTGATAATTGAGACAGGGTTTTTCTTATTTCCTATGGTCCGGTGTAAAGCCTTTCAATGTTTTTAGTCAATGCCAATGACTTTTTTGAGGTAGTTTTAAGTTTATTGAGAGTATTATTTTCTTTGTTTTTACAAAATTTTGAAGATTAAAAAGTAATTTCTTCTATTTGTATTTTTAATTCCTTTCTTTAAGAAGTTACTTTTTTTAATAGAATTAATGTTTCAATCATTTTCTGTTAAATAAAATTAATTAAAATATTTAAAAGTTAGTTGAATATATCTTATTATTCTATTAACTATCTAAGACTAATTTTCCTTATATTGTATTTGAGACTGTTGTTCGATTATGACGACTTTTTTATTTGTCATTAATACAACTTTTATAATATTTAAATATTAATTATATTACTTATTGAATACAGTTGTAAAAAAGATTAATTACCATAAATTTAATAACGTAAATGGTTGAACCTTTTTATATAGGATTTATTTATCAAGAGAATGGTAATCTTTTTTATGGTTCATGATAAAGCAACTAAAATAAATATGTCTATCTATATAAAAATAACAAATATTGTAATAGACATTAAGTTTTATTATTTGTTTTTTTTGAATAGAGATATTCAAAGTTTATTAGTCAAAGAAGACTATAAAGTTCATATTGATTAATACTTAAAAAAAATGTCAGCTCATTTTATGCTTCAAAATAAGGAACAATAATAATGAAAATAATTGAGTTTGAATGAATTAGTAAAAAGAATTGTTTATATTAAATAAATAAACAATTGAAAACTTTTAAAATAATCATACTTAAATTGAATGTCTTTTAGACAGTAAATTCATTGAGAAGATACAAAAAAATCTGAAAACTCATCTTCAAAGGTATCTTTTTGTTTATTCTCAGTTGCTTTTTGTTCGGTAGAGTTAAGTTGTTGTGGTATAGGTTGGTTGGTGTCATTAATTGGTTGAACTTTAGTCTCTTCCTGTTTTGTATTTTCTTGTTGATTTGTTTGTGCTGGGATTGATGTAAAATCATCAAAAGAAAAAATGTCATCAGAACTTTGGTTTGGCTTTGCTGGAGATGAAGAAAAATCTCCAAAATCAAATAATGGAGATGCTGATGTTTGATTTACTTTAGGAGGAATAGACTCTGACTGAGATGGTTTTGGTGAAAAGACATCAGTTGTTTCTTTTTGTACGTCTTTTTGTTGGTTAACAGGTTGTTCAAGAGGTTTTTCTGAAGATAAAGAGGATTCTGTAAAGTCACCAAAGTCGTCAAAATTTACTTCAGTAATAGAAGGTGGAGTTGGTTGGCGTTGTGGTGGTGTTAATTTTTCTTCTTTGATAAATGTTTTTTGGTTCATATCGTCTTTTGACTGACTCTCAATGCTGGACTGTGGAGAATGTAATGGTACAGCCTCAGGATTTTGTTCTTGGACACTTAAAGGTAGTTGTTGTGAAGTGCATGGCTTAATGTCTTCAAGATCAAATAGAGCCAAATAATCTTTTTTTGGAGGTTTTTTCTGATCATCTTTTTTTATTATATCTTGAGAAGTAATTGTTTTATAATCTTTTATTTCTGTTTCATCTTTTGTTATTACCTCATTTCCCTTAGTTTCTATTTCATCTTTTGTAGTTTCTATTTCGTCTTTTGTTGTTACCTCATTTTCCTTCGTTTCTGTTAGACTTTCAATACTATCAGTAACAAAACCTTCTTTTAATGGTTCTACTGATTCTTTTTGAATTATAGTTGGTAAGTCTCCTTGATTTTCTTCAATTAGATCCTGGTCCTTATCATTATTTTTTATGTCATTCTGTTTTAAAGTCTCATTAGATTTAGTGTGAATAATAAACTCATTTTCTTTTGGTCTCAAATCTTGAACTTTTACATCATCAACATCCATTAGCACAAACCCACAATCTTTACATTCTTTTGTTTCTTCAGTTTCATCTTCAATAACAAACCCATTGTCTTGTTCGAGTTCTTCTTTCGTAGTCACCAAACTAGGTTCTTCTTTTGGTTCTTCTTCATTAGAACTAAACATAAGAGTTTTCGATTTTTTTTCTTCTGTAGTTTCAGTTTCTGAAGCAGGAACTGATTCTTCGTTACTTTCTTCTCCAATTAAATCAAACATAATAACAGTATTTTGAGGTTGTTTTGGTTGGTTAGTATTAATACTAGATAATGTGTTATCAGCTTTCTTAACTTCTTGACTAGAAGTATTGTTCCATTCATTAAAGAAGCTCATCTTTTCTGTGGATGTCTTTTGGTCATCAACTGGTTTTGCCTCAACAAATTCTTCAAAGTCAAAGTCGTCAGTAGGAGTTTGTGTATTAACAAATTGAGGAACTGTGACTTGATGAGAAGAGTTTGGAGAAATAGGTTTTGTTGGATATGGGTGTAATGTGATTTGATTAGTAGAAGATGTTTTAGGAGGTGGCTGAGAAATAGTATTTGTTGGTTTAAATTGTTGTTGATTAACAGATGTGTCAATAGGTTTTGGGTGTTCTTGAACTGATGTGTTTTGAGAGAAGTCATCACTTAAGTAAAGGTCAAGATAATTAATTTTTGGTTTTGTTGCTGGTTTTTCTATAAGATCGTTTTGAGTTATTTTGGAAGATGATTGTTTATTTTCATTTTCATCTTCACTTTCAAAGCCAAAATCATCGAACACAGAGTCTTTATCTTTTTGTGGTTCTATAAGGGTTGTATTTTGACTTGAAGGAATAACAGTATTTTGACTAGACAACCTTTTTTGTCTGTTTTCTGAGACTATAGCAAACATATCATTTGTTGTATCTTTTTTTATTGGTTTTTGTTGTAAGATAGGCTGTTGCGATTGTTGAGTAGCTTGTTGACCAACAAAATCACTAAAATTATCGTCATCAAAGAAATTTGTTATTAATGATTGCTTTGGTTGTGATGGTTGCAAAGGAACAGCAACTTGGTGCTGATTAAGATAAGGGTTAAAAGTACTTTGTTGAAATTGAGGTTGTTGAATATATCCTCTACCAGAATATTGAATAGGTTGTTGATAAAAAGTAGAATGATGATATTGTTGTTGACTTTGTTGAAGGTACATATTGTATTGAGTATTATATAATGCACCAAGATTGTATTGTCGTTTTCCTTGTTGCATAAGAAGAAACAAACCAATAAATTATTTACAGATCTAATGAACTGAATTTAGTTCTTTCTAAAAATTTTCTAAAACGATATAAATAAAAAAGGAAATGATTAAGAATCAGTAATCCAATAACTTTTATGTGTTATAATACAATTTCATAAAGTTGTTTCAATCAATTTTAATGCTTTTGTAACTAATGCTGTTGGTGTATGTAAACAATTATCCATCCATCCAGCTTCAAGAAGATGTTTACAAGAAGGACAATAATGATGTTGTTGTACCCAATTAATGATACAATTATCACAAAAAGAATGTCCACAAGGAAGAGAGACATTTACATTTGTATCATAACAAATAGGACATATTTCATCTGTTTCATTAGACTCAATTGTTTGATTAAGTATTGGTTGTAATGCAAGATAAATATGAACTAAACGAGTTCTATTAATTCTTAATGTTTTAAATACATGATTATTTTTTGGAGGTGGGGTATATCGTACTTCATTATCCTTTGAATATTCAATTCTTCCTTGTGAAGAATTATATGTCACAGTCCATGATGTTTTAAGACGTTTTTGTTCTAACTAAGATATTAATCTCATTCTTTCTATTTATTAAAACCTCTTTTTACTAATCATTTAAATAAGTCAAACCATCAAAAAGTCTGGTGTAGGTGGTGCAGATGAATATTTAATTGTTGGGACTGTTTCGTCATAATAATATGTATTCCCTGATTCATCTATCCCCGCTTTCCAATGTTCTTTTAACATTGATGTATAAGAAATAGCAATATCATTATCTGCTAATGCGTAAACAACATACCGAATCCCAAGTAATTTTGAAGGAAATTTGGAAAAGAATACTGTAATAGTTGAACACATTCTATTAACATCATTAGAAATAACTGGTTTTGAAGGTTCAGCACCCATAAGAAAAAGATAAAGAAATAAAAAAAATAAGTTCTCTTTTTCCCCTTTTATTATTCAAAAGAATTTTTAACAAAATAATAAGAAAAAGTGAATAAAAAATTACAAAGTTTTATTGATACCATTGAAGGAAAAATAATCGTTTTACTGCAAAGTTTTCTTTATTTCCAGTAAACGCACTAACATCAATAGCATTTTCATACTCAAATTTAAATTCGGGATTTAATGATGAGTTGTGTTGGTTTAAAGGTGGACGTAATGTAAAACATTGATAAACATTATAAAATGAAGGGTCTTTTTCTTTGTCAGAATAGAATGAAATTGACCAATCAACACCTGGAGAATCTTGTCTAATTAACCATCTTGTTGGTCCTGCAAGTCTATTTCTATTTTCTAATGAAAATACAAACATACCAGGATCTTTTACTGTAACAAATACTTTCTTTGGTTTTTTAGGGAAAGTGCTATGATGAAACGAGCCAAATACTGCATTGTCGTCAGTGATAATAAGTCCCATAATATTTTTCTTTTCATATAATCGTTTTTGAACAGAATGACGAGTGAATTTATTTTTATTAGAATCATAAATGATTTGGACATGATTAAATCCTGTCCAATATTGAAGGGTCTGAAAATGTTTTGTCATTAAGGAAGTAAAGAATGTGTCATTGTATGTTAATTTGATATCTTCCATTAACTGAAATGATGTAGGTTGTCTAAGTTCATTTGTTTTTCTGGGATACGAAGATATAGTAACTCTTGTTGGTACTCCAGATGATAATTCATCTCTAGAAGCAAATGTTAAATTTCTTAACCTTCTTTGTTTTAGTGGTGAGACAGATCTTTGTGGAGTTACTGTATTAGCAAAAGGGTCAATAGTTTTTGTTTCATGTACTTGAGTTAATTTATCATGACTTTGCTGATTAGGTCTTTTAGAAAACTCAGAACTATCCTTTTTTTCTTTCTTAGTCTCATTAGGACATGAAGTTTTTGAGACAATACTTTTTCTTTTATATCCTGTTTTAGGGAAGTGTTCATCAATTTTAGACTTATCATCTATTTTTTCTTTTAATCCAATGCTTTCTTCAATTCGATTATTTTCCATATCCTTACTATTCTGTTTTTCATCTACTTTCATTGTCAAAATCTCTATTTTTTCTAATAGTCCATATAAAATACTTCTTATCTTAACAACTTCATATTCAGAAGTTAAATTATTGATTAATCGTTTGATATCACTCATTTCTTCTAATACTTTAAAAGTTTTTTCTATTCTTTTTAAAGAAAAAAAGAAATATAAAAAAAAATTTCATGAAAATATTAGACTAAATTTAGTTTAAAGTAAAAAGAGACTTTAATATCTATTTCAAACCAATCAATTACAAGAGTGCCGATTAGAAAGAACAGAATATGATGACTGTTTAATCAATTTTAGTATCTTGTTGTTTTATTTTAGATTTTTGACAACAAGATCTAATAGAATCAATCACACTTTGAATAGTGTTATTAATGAATTGCAATAAAATAACAAAAGTAAATTGGATTTTACCAGGGAGAGCATAAACAAAAATCATTCCTGGTATCCAAATAAATAAATAAACAGCTAATGCAACTGGATATTCTCTAAAGACAAATCTTTTCCATCCCATAAATCTAGTCATTTTAATTATATTGAAGTTAAGGCTTCTAAATATATAGAACATTAAATTAGCTGGAATTAAATAAGCTAAACTATAACAAGTTAAGTCAGTTGCTAAAAGCATTGTTGTACGAATAACTTTATCATTTATATTACCCATCATTTTATTATTTAATTCGATCCAAATAAATTCTACAAGACCAGCATATCCGAAGTATATAATTGTACCAAGTATTTGAATAACTAACTTTTTTAATGGAATTTGAAGGAATAAAATTTTTATAAGTAATGGAATAAATCCACTAAATATTATTGAAATTACAAAAGCATAAATAAGAGATATTCTTTTTTGTGTTTTAGAGATTTTATCAAAGAAATCAACTTCTGAAGAATCAACACCATCATAAATCCCAACAATTGTTGCTCCTACAACAATAACACAAATAAATTGAGGAATAGCAAAAAGTAATGTTTTAAATATAATTGGAATAGTTTCTTCCATTGGAAATTCAATTGTTTCATCTGCAAGAACTTCAACATTAACAAAAGGTTCAATATCAAGAGAAGTGGCATGTGTATTTTCTTTTTCAGTTTCTTCTTTTGTTTGTAATTCTATTGGTTTATCTGATTCTGGAAGTGGAGAAGAATTTAATTCTTTTGTTGGATTAATAGTAACTGCTTCGTGTTCTTGAATTTCTTCTTTTTTTTCTTCTTTTAAAAGAGAAGAAGAAGAGTTTGTTGATTCTTCGTTTTGAGGGAGAGGAGATGATTCTGAGTAATTCATATTTACCAATATAATTTTTTTAGATGAAGAATAAAACCATAGTAGGTCATTTTAAAGTATTAAATCAATTTGTATGTCATTTTAACTGGGGTTTTTTTATTAATTCATAAAAAAACATATTTTTATTTTATCTCATTGTTTTGTGTTTTTTAAAAATAAAAAACTTAAAAATAAAAAGAACTTAAAAAATTAACAAAAATGAAAATTAATAAATATGCTATTCTTGTTGATAACAATAAAGAAAAGAAAGACGTTGCTGAGATGATTTTATATCTTACAAAAAATAGAGTTTCAAAAACCCTTATTCGGGTTTATGATATTAGTGAAGAAAAAGGAATATTACAATATATAAAACAAAAAAAATTAGAATGTCCTCTTTTATTTTTATGGGGAAATCTTTATGGAAATCTTCAATTTGTAAAAGAACAAAACGAAAATGGGATCTTACGTTTAGCATTATTAAATAACCCAAATAAAAAGAGTAAAAAAAAAGGAGAAAAAAAGAATGGGAGTGAATTTAGTTTTAGTCCTCTTATTAAAGAAGAATATGATGAAACCCTTTCAAAAGAACAAACTGAAAGTAAAACAAAGTTACAAGAATCAACTAGCATTGATACTTCAAAACAATCAAATGATATAAAAACAACTGAAGAAAAACAAATATCATCAAATAATAATAATAATGTTGTTATTTCAAAATGTGAAAGTAATTCTACAAACAACGAACAACTTCAACAACAAGAAAGTCAAGAAAAACAAATATCTCAATTACAACCAACTAAAGAAACAGATCAGTCTAAAGAAAAAATAGAAGAAATAAAAGACCAAAGTTTACAAACAGACTTTAAAGAAAAATTGGTTAACGAAAAGGATATTAATAAAGAGTCTTTTGAGCAAAGTCTAATCAAATTAACTGAGTCATACACAAGTGATTCAACTGAAGAAACAAATCCAAAGGAAATAGTTATTATTGATGATTATGAAAATCAACAATCCGTTCTACAAGAAGATGAAATGATTGACCTTAATGTACCTCATCCTGAAGCACTTAATTTTGGTGATCGATGGTTGAATGCTTGTGAATGGGTAATTAGAAATATTAGTCAGTCATCTCCAGAAAGAAAAAAACATATGGATGAAATTATTTTAGAAAAACAACCAGATGATATTGATTATTATGTTATAAGAACAAATTGGTATTGGAGACATCAAATAAGAATTATGAGATTTGGCAAAGAACATTTTTATAGATTAGATGAAACATATCATGTTAAAGAATCATTTAGATATGAAGATGTTAAAGAAATTGTTCAAACAGATGAAGAACATCTTGTTATTAAATTCTTAAAAAATTCACAACCACAATATCTTCAGTCTAAACTTGTCCACCAAATAATTGTTACTTTAGTTAGTCATCTTACTCAAGATTATACAATTACCAGAATTAATTAATTATTTGATTTTTCTCTTTTTTGTACTTCTTAATTATGAATTTTTAGTTCTATTAATGTTTTGTTGGTTCATAAATGGCATTATTATTTAGCATTGGTATTTTTCTATGTTCTTTTAATTAATTATTAACGGGAGTTTCTGTAACACAATTCTCATCCAACAAGTTTTTTCTTCTTGAAAGATGAAATTTTGATTATTAGTTTTTTCTTTTATATTATTTTAATTCATTTTTTTGTGTTTTTAGAATCATTTATCAGAAAAGAAAAAGCGATATTAATATATATTCTATTTAACATATTATTTATTTTGAATCATTTAACAGTGTTTATAAAAATAACACAACAAATTTATATTAACACCAATTGTTATTTTATTAATATAAAATATGCTTCAACAATTTGCATTTTTAAGACTAAAAACAAAAATAAAACAATATTTTTTTACACTTCCAAAAATAAAGCATATTGTATTATCTTATCATTCATTTTTTTTAACTTAAACAAATTTAACTAATGTTTATTTTACAGACAATTAGGCAAAATTTGAATTTGTTTCATAGTAAACGAAAATAATTAAATATACAAAAACAAAAACATATTGCTAAATACAATTATGAGTCTAATCATTAAAAGTTAATTAAGTAATAATAAAAATGTTTTTATTGC
>NW_008579153.1:2851-3707 GCF_000257125.1 Entamoeba nuttalli P19 | reverse complement strand
CAGTTTTACCTAATACATTTCTAATTCAAAACACCGTCATAACCAGAAAATAACTGAGGAGTCGAATGTATGAATTTGTACTAGGGTTTGTGTGTGATGTTTCAGACGTGCCACCTTCGATCTCTTAAACAAAAATTTTCTTAATAACAAAAATTAAATCTTTTTCTATTTTAACACTCTGAAAAAAAATTCCATAAAAATTCTGATTTGAAAAATAGATAATTCTAAACTAGTTTAGATTCTTTTTTCAATAAAACATAAGAAACATTAAAGATATAAAATCCATTTATTTATTATTATTATTAAATTAATAATTATAGGTAATGTTTAAGAAATGATGATATTATAACTTATGTCATATCAGTACCAACTCACACAAAGAAAGAAAAATATAACAAATGAAGCAATTAATTAAGTATTAATAGAACTAGCTTCTATTGTTAATGGCTCAGGGGAGACTAATCCTGTCCTTTCATCTTCATCTATTAACTCTACGGAGTATGTTTGGTTATGACTTCAAGCAGCTCTACTGAGTATGTTTGATCGTGATTGAAGATCCATGACATCCATCATGTTTTTTATGACATGGTTTTTAGTTTCTTTAAAAATATCAATCTCAATTTTCAATTCTTTAATGAATTTGATACTTGATTTATTTATTAATCCATTGATTGAGATTACTACTGGATTTATTCTGACATCTTTTATTTTCTCGATTTTCTTTATTCTATTCTTTTTTTCTTTGTACACATTCCTTTTCTTCAAATAGGCTCCATTAATATTGTGAATCTTCTGTAGTTAGCCACAATAGTCATATCAAATATTAGACCGGTTTTGTTCTTTTTATTTAATGCAT
>NW_008579153.1:2492-2841 GCF_000257125.1 Entamoeba nuttalli P19 | reverse complement strand
CTTTATGGAGTATGTTTGGTTGGATTAGAAGCGGTATTTCATAAATTAGTCATGTTTTAATGAAATTGGTTTTAATTTCTTTATATTATCAATGTTTATTTATGTATTTAATCTAATACTTTCTTTATTTATTATTTCATTTTATTACTCTTTTCATTTTTCAGCTCTGATTTTTCGATTTTCTTCATTCTATTCTTGATTTATCTTCATTAATATTGTGGTTATCCAAATTGTCATATCAAATAATAGATCAGTTTTATTCTTTTTATCTAATACATATATATCTGGTCTGGTATTGTCATTCACTTTTATGCATTATTTTTGTGTTCTATATCATAGTAATGTATTC
>NW_008579153.1:647-2482 GCF_000257125.1 Entamoeba nuttalli P19 | reverse complement strand
TATTTTACAATTAACATAACTTTCATTGTTATTTCATTATGAATATTCAATAATAGTTATTATATGTTATTTATTAAATATTGATGTTTTAATAATTAAATCATCATTGGATGAATCATTTATTATATTAGATATTCTTCATTTTATTCATTTTCTATTTGTTGTTTCTTTTCTTTAATACTTCATATTTACTATTGTTATTTCTAGTTTCATTGTTAATTATTTGTTGAATGATTATAAATATTTTTACTACTTCATTCATTAGTTAGTTATTCATTATACTTCTGTTATAATTTAATTTAAATATTATACATTCAATCCTTAATAAAAATACAAAGTTAAATACATTAATAACACATCAATTCAAGTATTATTTTTAACATCAGTCTACTTTAAATAAACATCATTCATTTTTATTTTTACAATAACATTAATTATCTAATAATAATAATAATAAATTATAAAATTGGTAATTATCTATAAATAAAATATTATTGTGTTTTTAGTTTTATATTGTTACTCAACTTTTTGTTATTCTTTTTTATTTCTTATTTGACTTTTTGTTTAAATTATATCTCAAACTCATTTAATATATCTTTCTTTCTTCTTTATTTCTTTTGTTGTTATTTGAATTATTTCTTTCAGTTTCTCCATATTCTTTTATTTTAGATTGAAATACTTCATATTTATATTATTTTCATTGTCTATTTATTCTTATTTCATTTTATTTCCAATGTTTTATTATTCTTTGACTCTTACTTGTATTTTCGTTATTATCATTCTCTTTACTTGTCATTTCTTATTCATTTTTCAATATATTTTTACCATTCATAATCTACAGTTCATAGTTATTATCATTCATCTTCCTCTCTTCAATTGAATATTTATTTCATAACAACTATTATTCACACTGCTCATTGGCATTATCCAAAAATACTGATACTCTTATTTGATGTGACTTGCTTTGATAAAAGAAAAAATTGGTTATAAAAAAATAAAATAAAAATAAACCAATTCATTAATTCTTCATCAGAAAAAAGGTGTCTAATATTATTAAATCCATTTTATTTAATAAATAATAATCTAAGTATGATTTAATAACATTACCAATACTGTACCCATTGATGAAATACCAAATATTTTAAAATAAAAGTAAAGTATTATATAAGTTTTGTTGAGTTGATGTTTATAAATAAAATAGCATTGCACTATTATTTCTTTTCTTTGAAATGATTGGAAATACAAGTATATATATAAATTGAAATTATTCATTTTCTTCTATAAAAATTTAAGATTAATTTTATTAACAAGTTTAATATGAATTAATTAATAAAGACGATAAAATAGTTAAACGTTAAAGAAAGTATTTAAGAGACTAATTTTTCAACATCTCACAGACAGATATGACAAGAAATAAATTATTTTATGTAACTAAAAATTCCAAGGACTATGTCTCTAATTTTCTTTAAAATGAAAGGAAAAATGATTTTAGTTGAAAATAGAAAAATCAATGTAAATTCCTTCTAAAATTCAATTAGATTTTCTTTGAATAACTTCCATTTAAAGAAAAAACTTTATGAAAAGAATTTCTAAATTCATTCTATATCTAAATAACCCCCCTCATTAAAAGGAATAATAAAAATATTATTTTTCAAAAAGAATATAATAATTCTTCTTTTTACCCATTAAAAAAAAAAATTAACAATACTTTTAAATGTGTTTGTTTAAATTTATTGTTTGCATGCAACAGCAGCAGCAACAATGACAGCACCAAGTCCAGATCCATCTTTAGATAACTGACAAGTAACTTTTTCAACAGGTTGTAAAAGGTCAAG
>NW_008579153.1:0-581 GCF_000257125.1 Entamoeba nuttalli P19 | reverse complement strand
AAGATAGAATCTCTTAAATGGAACAGACTTCTCAAAGACTGAACCATCAACTCCAGCAGTAGTTCTTTCTTTCATATATGGAACCATCTTACGATATAAACATACAGTTGCTGCAGCTGCAAGATAAGCAGCTCTTTTAACAACTGCCTCAGTTATAGCCTTAAGGATCTTTCTTTCTTCTAAAGTAGAATCATTAACTCCAAGAGATTTAAGCATCTCATCAACAAGAATTAATTCAGGAGTAGTATCTTCAACAATACCAGTATTTCTTGAAGTATATTTCTTTGAGTGGTCACAGTCAGTATCATCTGGTGAACCAGAGAAAACTTCAGCATCAGCATATCGTTCAAAAATAACTTTTTTCTCAATTAATTCTCTAATAGCTAATCTTGCTAACCATCCCATGTAAATACCTGAAATCATCTTTTCAAAGTAATGTTCTCCTTTATTAATACTAACATCATCAATCATCTTATCAAATTTGTTATATCCAAGTTCTGGAATATCTAATGCTCCCCATTCAGTGTTAACAACCATATAATCTTCTTTACAAACTGATTTCAATTTAGAAGCAGCAAAAT
>NW_008579152.1:0-920 GCF_000257125.1 Entamoeba nuttalli P19 | reverse complement strand
TTTATGAGCAAAATATAATAAAATGAAATATTCTAATAATGCAAAATATTTTGCATCTTTCTTCTTTTTTTGTATTTTATTTAGATTCATTATTTCTTTGCTAATTTTTGTTCCCATTTTTGAAGATGTAAAACCACAACAAACACAAAAATAACAAAATATGAAGATGGAAAAAAGTAACAGTAAAGCTAACAGAGTAACAACTCCAAAGAATGAAAGCAAATAAATAAAATAAATATCATTACTTATTAGTATTTATTATTAGAATCAATTTATTTATTTGATATTTTGACTATTTTTCAGTTTTCTAAAAACCACTTCTGAAATAATAATAATCATATTAAATAAAAACACGAGTAAATAAAACCAAATTAAACTGAAGGATATTATGAAAATTAGAGTTGACTATATTATTTTTATTAGAATGTGAAAAGAATTAAAAAGTTCTAAACAATAATAAACCATACTTTTAAACATGAACTGAACAGAATAAGAAAAATTCACAAAAAATACAAGTATAGAACACTAATAAATAAAAAGGTATCAAACAAAAGAAAAGAATAATGGATAAAAATTGTTCTGATTATAGTGATGTTATCTTTATTCTAGTTCTTTTATTATTAATACTTGTCTTGTATTTTATTCTAATTTCTACTAATATAATAATTTCAATAACTTCTGTTTTAAATTCAAAGTTCATTTATTTTGGTTTAAGTGCTCTTGTTATATGAAATTGTATAGAAAAAGACTTTATATGTTATGTAACAATAATTATATTATACATACCAAACAATTGATTTTTTAATTGGATACAATACACCTCTTAGTAAATGTTGTAAAAGAGTATTTTACAGAGTGATATATGAAGAAAGAATAAACTTTGAAAAATAAAAAAAACCAAAGAAAAAACTTAAAAACAG
>NW_008579151.1:0-12470 GCF_000257125.1 Entamoeba nuttalli P19 | reverse complement strand
TATCGAATGTTCTGCTTTAACTCAAAAGAATTTAAGACTTGTTTTTGATGAAGCTGTTAGAGCAGTTATTTCTCCTGCAGGTGGAGCAAAAAAGGATAAAAAGAAAGGAGGATGTTTATTATTCTAAATTCGATTCATTCCTTTTTAAACAACTTACAAGCAATATTTTTCTATGTTAATATTTTTGTTTTATTTTTTCCATTTTTCCTTATTATTTTCTGTTTTCTTTAATTAGAAATATAATATATTCTTTTTTCTTTGTAATGAAATAAATTATTTTGTTCTTTCTTTATTCGAAATTAATAGCAATTTGTTGTGTAATAGTATTAATTATCAACAACATCCCTTACTTTCTGTTGGCTCTTTCTCTAATGAAACTTCTTCCATGTTTCCTACTGGCTCTGGAACTAATCCTTTCTCAAGAATTGATTTTACTAATTGTGTAAATAAATCTTGAACGCCTTCACCAGTTTTGGCAGAAACAGTAAAATGTGGAAGATCAATTGTTTTAATGATATCTTCATGTTCTTTGGTGAGACTATTGGTAACATCTATTTTATTACCAACCAAAAATATGATTCCATCTACATTTTCCTTTTTTAATTCACCAATCCAATACGTAACTTGTTTCAAGCTATCAAAATTACTGACATCATAAACAATTAAAATTCCTTGACTACCTCTATAGTAACTAGTTGTAATATTTCTAAACCTTTCTTGCCCTGCAGTATCCCAAAGTTGTAATGTGATTGTTTTATCACCAAAAGTCACTCTCTTCGTTCTATAATCAACTCCAATCGTCGAAGACACATCTTCACTAAATTTTTGGTCACAATACTGACGAAGTAATGCTGTCTTCCCAACACCGGAATCTCCAATTAGTAATATCTTTAATGATGACACGTCTCCCATTCAATGGTTTCTTTCCTTTTCAGTTCTTCTCTTTTCATCTTTTTCATCATTTCCATAAGTTAAAAAATCTTTCTTCTTTTTGTTGAATTTTTGTCTTTTTGTAATAATTATTTTATATTTTGCTATAAAAATATTGTTTTAGAACTTCTTATTTTCATTTATTTTTTGTCTTTTCTTATCCCTTTCTTTCATTTCCTGATTATTTGAAATTAACAGACACTATGTAGATGATTTGTTTCTTCAAAAAGTAATTGTGTGACTTGTCATTAGATGTGAAAAGAACTACCCAAAAAATGATATATAAAGATAAAGGCAATAAGAACCTTTCAAAAAATGACAGCGATTGTTGTCGCTTTTTTATTACTTGTTTCTAATCAAAAGACTCAAAGCATTGCGTTTAATCTAGAACTCCCCGTAGACAAATTGTTTATTCAGTTCAAAACTAAGTACAATAAACATTATTCTCTTACTGAAGAACAGTTTAGGTTCCAAATATTTAAGAATAACTTAAAAAACATAAAAACATTAAATGAAAAAAGAACTCAACCTTATGATGCGTTTCATGATATCAATATGTATACAGATTTAATTGATGAAGAATTACCAATAAGTAAGGGAATCGCTATTCCTGTCTCTTCTTATGACAAAGAACATTTTAATTCTAAAGAATTAAAAAAAGTTGAAAAACCATGGAATGAAGTACCGCCATTACCTTCTGGTGATAATTTACCTCAAAACTATGCTTTTTGTGGTGAGTATGTTTCAAAAAATACAGACCGTCCAAAAGTTGATTTATGTGGAGAGGTATTTAGTCAACAAAATTGTGGAGGTTGTTGGGCAGTTTCTCTTGCAAATTTAGCACAATACCTATATTCAAACTTAACATACCAAAGATATGGGTGTATAAAAACTCCACCAAAATTCTCTGCACAACGTTTTCTTGATGTCACAAAAACTAAAGCTACAAAACGTTGCTGTGGTGGTCATCCTCGAGATGCTGTTAATGCTGTAAAATCTTTTTCATTAGATGCAGATTATCCTTTTGTTGATGGACCAAATAAAAACGTTTGTACTATTAGAGGAGACCAAAACCCCAATGTTCAAATACAAATGGCAATTACTGGTTATAAAACATTTGGTATATCAAAAGATCAAAATATGGTGTTACTATTAAAAAAATTGTTACATCATTATGGACCATTTTTAGTTTCTGTAAAAGTAAGTGGAACAGGATTTAGTTCATATTCAAGTGGTATTTTTTCTTTTCCATCATCTTCAATTTGTGATACTTCTTCTTCTTCGTTTATGACTGACCATGAAGTAGTATTGATGGGATGGGGTGTAGAGAATGGTGTTGAATATTTTATTGTAAGAAATTCATGGGCTAGTGGATGGGGTGAAGGAGACAATTATATTAGAATTAAAACAACGAATCTTTGTGGAATAGGATGGAGAATAGGAGATTATGTTTATCCCTTAAATATGATTGTTTATGCAAATACTTGCAAACTAGATAAATATTGTAGTTCTTGCAATATTGCTTCAAATATTTGTAGTTCATGTGTTTCAGGATATTCCTTAAATTCAAATAATAAATGTGTAAAAAATACTGCCAAATTAGTTAAATATCATTCTAATTCAACCTATGTCCAATTCTACAATCATACAATCTAATTTTAATTGTTTCTAAAATTTATCAATCAAAATTTTTTTTATTTTTATGATTTGATTGATACTAATACTAGTTTTGTTCTTGGGTATTACATAAAGATAAGAACTTTTTAATCAACAAAGTCTCATTAAAATTAAAATTGTTAATAACAAAAAGAACTAATAATTTTTTATACAAAGATAATAAAAGATGAATAGACAATTCATTCCTGAATTTCCAGTCATACCAATGAGAAAGTCAGATCCTGCAGATGTTACTTATGCCTTTACCTATGCACTTCAGAACTGTGTATTAGAAAAAAAAGCGATGTTGGCATTACAAAGTTTGAGTCAATTAAGACAACAGATTATTTCAGTTGAACCATCTCAACAACTAAGAGATGTTTCATGGAAGTATTATCAATACCTAAACCAATTATCAGGAAGAGTAACTATTAATCTACAATTTACATGGTATGATACATACTTACAAGAAGATAGTAAACCAAAGAAATTCATATACTCAACACTTGATTTTGAAAAGGCTAATGTTATGTATAATATGGGATGTTGTTGCATGGCTCTAGGTTCTTCTTTTTCAAAAACAACTGATGCAGATTCTCTTAAGTCAGCTGTTCAATCATTTCAACAAGCTGCTGGTGCATTCCAAAAAGCAGGAGATTGTGCCCAACTATGTGCAGCAAGTAGTGGTGATCTTCATCCACGTAGACTACAGACATTAACAACTTTAGCGTTAGGATGTGCTCATTTAATTATGCACATTAATGCTGCTGCTCAAGGAAAGTCTGAGTCTCTTCAAACTAAATTAGCTGCTGCTGCGGCAAATCAGTTAATTCCATCAGTGGAAGCATTTAAAACATTTTATAAAATTACGGTTGGATTTAATTTCCTTTCCAATTTCATTATTATTAAAGACTATGCTATTTACTGTGTACAAACATTGGCTGCTAAAGGTGCAGAAGAAAAAATGGAATATGGAGAACAAGTGAAACGATTAAAATGGGCAATGAAAGCTATGTATCAAGCGTGTAATATGGCATATAGTTCTGCTAATAAAGATGCATTAAAAAAGATTTATACTGAAGCTAAAGCGGCTTATACTCAAGCAGAAAAAAATAATAATAACATTTATATGAATAATTTACCAAGAAGAAGAGATCTTCCACCAATAACTGAAGTACTTGCTGCTAAACCAATTGAATTGGAAACAATAGAAAATATTTTTGATAATATCCTTCCAGCTAATTTATCAAAGGCATTAAATGAATACAATACTAAAGCTCAAGTTATATTAAATGATTCAAAAAAAGTTTGTGAAAGTAAAACAAATGAAGGGAATAGAATTATAAATAGTTTAAAAGGAAATTCATGTGATATTCCACAGGATATTATTATTAATGCTAACAGACTAAAGCAATTAAATACATACAATTCTATTTGTCAACAAATAGAATTCATTACCACTATTGATGCAGAAACAACTGCCTCATTTGAAAAAGGAATAACTGCATTAGATTCTGAAGCAGCTGAAGAAAGAAGATTAAGAGGACAATATCCATATCAATGGAAACGTACAGCATCAGAAATGGCAGCATATAATTATCGTAGAGAAAGTGAAAAGTATAGAGCATCATTAAAACAAGCTAAAAATATTGATGATAATATGATAAATAAATTTAGACAATTCGAGAATGATATTAAATTGTTATGTGAAGGAAATATTCAACAATTATTTGGAACAAGTAATATTAATATTGAACAGACTGAAGTGAAATGGAAAGAAATCATTCAAGAACGACAAAATGCTCTTGAAAATATGATTAAAATATATGAAAAAAATGAAAAAGAAAAAGTTGGAATTATTAAAGGAGGAAATGGTAGTAACCAATGTGTTATAAATTTATTGAAGGAATTTGATAACACTAAAAACATTATTCAACAAAGTTTATTTAAACAAAATAACTTATTTAGAGAAATAAATAATGGAAATAGACCTGCTGCTATTACTGGAATGGTCCAACGACTAAGAGTGGCAATTAATGCTGCTGATGAAATTTTAAAAACATTACCTCAAAGTATTCAATTCCATCGTGATGCTAAAAATAAAATAGATTCTTTTCAAAACGAATGTATTAAATTCCAAAATCAACGACAACAAGAAGCACTTTCTATGGTACGTTCGATTACAGGAAATAGTCAGCCTCAACAACAACCTTATAGTTATGGAACCAATCCTATGTTTCCATCTCTTTAATTGAAATTGTCATGTCGTTTGATTTTTTTGTTCATATAAAAAATCTCAAGATAGATATTATTCTTAAATGAAAAGTTAGTGTTGTTATAGTAAAAAAGAAAAATGATTTATGAATTTGTTATGATTGAGAATGTAACAAAAAACTTTATTCTTATTGAAAAGTTATTGAGTTTCTTTGTTATAGGTATTGCTTTCTTCCTTTTTATAACATAGTCATTGGATCATATGATATCTTCAATTATTATATAAATACAACATTTACATTCTCTTTCTTGATTAGCTATTGCATTGTGTCAATAATTGTCTTGACTATCTGCAAATACTGGTTTACATCAAAATTTTCACATGATTATATCTATATAGGATATACCATTCTTATTTTATGTTACTTTATCATGTCATATAATTTGACTTACATACCTTCTCCAACAATTTAATTTAATTTTCACCACATAATTATTAGAGCTGCTTTGTTAACCACGGGAATACATACACCCTACTTTTATCACTATTATAATAAGAAAAAGATTGCTGTAACTGGTGTATTCTTTACAAGTGTATCCATAAGTGCAATAGTCCCAGTATTGTTTAGAGTATTTTCTCATGAGATCTATATTTTCTAATATTTAAACTAATACACTTCTAGCTTATTTCTTTCTAGTGTTTTTAACTATAACATTCTATTTATTTTACCTAATCCATATGAAGCTTGATTATGAAATTGATGATATTCCAAAAAAAAAGAAAAAGATTCAAATGAAGATAGTAATACTTCAGAAGATATTAATGAACTACCGTTGGAGTGTTATTCAATGTGTTTACTAAAATCAACTCATTACAAAAAAAACTCAAACATGTACATCATTTTTAGGTATTATTGGTATATGCAATCAAATTAGATTTGTCTTCTTTGTTCAATAATTTTGTCAAATATTACATCTTCACTCTTCTCATCACTTTTAGTTAAAACTAAGTATATTAATAATAATGAAAGTACAGATAATAACCTCAACACTGTTCTAATTTTCTGAGTTTCCGATTTATTATTTAAGTCTGTTGAGTTTGTTGATGTTAAATTGAGTAATTGTATATTGTTCATTAGGACATTACTTAGAACTATATTATTCATTCCAATACTGAACATTTATTTATCCAATAAGTTTGTCTCAAAAACACAACCATTTTTAACTACATATATTTTAACACAACAAACGGATATTTATCAACTGTGATAATGCAAAACATATTAAAGAAAAGAGAGAATTAGTAGGATTGAATTACAAATAGTATCATCTTTCTATCTACAAATATTGTAAGGTATATTGCATCGTTTGTAATCTATGGATTATTTGACTAATTTAATAGCTCAATATTGTGTCAATTCAAAATCAAAAAAAAATATCCACTTATTTAGAATTTTTTTTAATAAGAAAATCAAAGACTTTTTAATAGTAAAAATAACTATAATCCACATTACCTACTCAAAACCATTCAACTAATATCAATCTAGATATGTTTTTGTCAAAACCTCATAACCATTAGCCTTTTTTTTAATAAAATTAGAGAATATAAAATTGTTTTTGATTGTTTTTGTATTACCATTAACTCTGTAATTGCTTTTCTTTGTTTTATTGCGTTTTAATGTACTTTAAGATAAAAAACATTAATCAAACATGAGTAAAAAAAGCATTTCTCTACATTATAACATCACTCATAATTAATTATATAAACTAAAAACTCTTTTTGTTCATAGTCAATGCTTTTAATATTATTCATAGACTATGCAATATTTTGTCTTGATGAAAATTTCCTGAATTACTCCCAGAACTTCATTCAAAAATTAAGTTAGACCAAATTAGTTTTGATTCTTTTTTATGACAAAGTTTAGTAAACAGTTTAAAAAGTTAAACTAGAAAAAGACAGATATAATATATATGTATTTGTTTATCACTTTGTTTCCTTTCATCTTTGTCGTTGTGTTATTGATTTTCCTCAGATATTATCTCCCTTCTCATTTTAGACTTATTCCTCCACCTCCTGACTTATTTATTTCCAAACCATTACCAACTCCTCCTCCAAAAAATATTTCAATAATGGGAGCTGATGAGTGGATATCAGTGTATTCCAACCCACTTCAATTAAAATCAGACTGTGTTATTATTTATGGAAAAGAAGAACATCTAATACAATTCAGTGTAGATAGTGAAAATATTATTATTCGTTTGAACAACCAAACGTATAAAAGTAAAATTAACGCATTGACTATTACAAACATATATTTTAGTAAAACTAAAATCAATAAAAATAATCTCATTCAACTCACTAGTCCAACAGATATTATCCCACTATATGACTCTGTTTGTATACGATTTAGAGAAGGATATCAAATGGAATATTGGTATTACTACCTCAAAGCCTGTCAAAAGGGAAGAAGAAAGTATTATACTGGTGATGAGGCATTTGTTTCATTATTCAAAGAATTGAACAGACTATCTTCACAAAATTCTAAAGAAAGTTTTCCTTGGATACAACTATCAAATTTCTTTATCGGTAGGATATTTTACACTAATGCACAAACACAAAATATTGTAGATAAAATCAAAGGCACAGTAACCCGTAAATTACAAAGTCTGGTATGCACAATGATTCCTTCCATTAAATGTACTGACTGTTCATTAGGTTGTCGTGCCCCATTGATTAAGTCAATCATTTCTCATATTCCTAAAGAAACTGATGGAAGATTTTTATTAGATTTTGACGTTGTCTACAATTCATCAAATTTTATTGAAATTTCATTGTCCTTTGTTATTCCTTACTTCCTTGAAGAACCTCTTCCAATACGAATTTTAGTATCACTCCCACAACTTTCTGGAACCTGTCGTGCTGATATACCTGATGTACCATCGAGAAGCATTTATTTGTCTTTTCATCAACTCCCCAAATTCACTCTTAAATATCAAATACAAATCGGAAGGTATTACTTTGTTCCAACAAAGGCTATTGACTCTATAATCCATTTTATAGTTGAAATGGTTATTGTTAAAAAAATGATACTTCCATCATTATTAAGAATTCCAATTCCACAAATCAGTGAAATAGCTCGGCCAACACAATTTGATACTTACAATCCATTTGTTGATACAAAATATAAATTACCAGACCTCCCTTGTATGTCAGACAATCTTAACACCTCTCCTTATATACCTGATGTTTTATATACAGAAGAAATAAAAAAATCTGATCTTGAAAATAAAAAGTTTGATATTTTCAAGTTCAGTCGTCAAGTAGCAACAAAATTTTTTGATCTCGCTGTCAGTGGGGAATTTAAAAAAGACTTCAGATCAGAAAAAAAACTTGAGAAACATCAAAAAATCATTCTTAAAGAACAACAAAAACAAGAAAAAAAAGAACTTAAAAGTTTTAAGAGAAGAGAAAAACGTCATACTATTCAAACTACATTAGAAGAATTAGAAAAAGTGAATGATGATATAAAAAAGAATGAACAACTTGACAGTCCAAAAATAAATCTGTCAGTGAATAAAGAAGAGTTATTATCAGCCAAAAGTGATACTATTTTAACAGAAAGAAAACAACAATCTTTAAATTTCCAACAAACAATGGGAAGAAAAGATGAAACACTAATCGAAAAAGACAAAGTCGTAAAAAAAGAATTATCTGAACAAAAGAAAGATAACTTAATAACTCCAAATGAAAAGGCAAAATTATCAACACAGAAAGAATCACCATCTTTCTGCTCTTTTGAATTTATGAAACAAAAAACCTTTACACCAAGAGAAGAAAGAGATAAATCAGATAATTTCTTCGTTCATACTTTTCCATTTCAAGAAGAAACCAAAAGTCAAGAAGGAACTCCAAAAAGATGTGATTCATCTAATGAACTTGAACGAGTAAGAAGTACGTCTCCTGTAGGAGAACCAGAACCTGAAGAGAAGAAAAAGAAAAAAACAAGCCTTAGTATCAAAGAACGAATTATCAGTAGTTATGCAATACAATCAGCAATTCATAGGGTACGACATAGTTCAAAAACAGAAGAGAAAAAAGAAGAAAAATAATATTATAATACCAAAGTCATAAATTAATTAAAATGACAATCAACTATTGTTTTTTATTCAGTACGGAGTAAACAATTAGTGCGAATAGTTTCAATATCCTGCTGAGTTAGTCCAACAAATTTAATTAAGTAATTATCAATAGTTCCATATTTCTTTTTAATGAAATGTTCAAAGTCAATGAGAAGTTTAGAATCTGTTTTAGCTAAATCAATACCCTTTTCATCTCCCCCAAAAGTCTTGAAATGATCTTTTGCAACAATTAAATGATCTTTTAAGCTTCTATCACTTAATTTGTAATCTGTAATACATTCATCTAATGATGCCCCTAACAACATTTCTAACATACACCCAATAAGACCAGTTCTATCTTTACCAAAAGAACAATAAAAGATGAAAGGTTTATCTGAGTGTTGTGCAATAAATTTAAATAATCCGTATAACTCTTTTTGACCATAATGATAAATAACAGGATAGTACCATCCTAGTGGTAATGAAGTTGAAGTAGACTTCATTGCACCAACAAATAAATGGAATCTTAAAGTGAGTATAGCAGACAAAATCAAATAAGCACAATGGATCATAACCTTAAAAGGTACTCTAAATATCATATAAAAGATACTTCTCCAAAACGGAATTAATGGGGCATTATAAAAGTTCACTCCACATTTATTTACCATTTCTCCAAATCCAGAAGGAACCTCATCAGATGACCTTAAATCAACAAGTGAACAAATTCCTTTTTCATTGTTTAATTTTTTAATATCTTCTTCTCCTTTATTAAAGAAAAAACCACCTCTAAAAATGTGGTTTGGTTTAATTTTTCCATTCTTAACTTTAACATCTTCAATACTTCTGAAGTTATAGATATTACCTACCCAATATTCATTTCTTGGTTGTGACATTCCTTTTGTCCTTTTTTAAATAATAGTTTGAGTGTCACATTTTTATTTTTTTATCTTTTTTATACCTTCAAGACAAAGGAATAGGATTAATATCTCCTAAGTCAGAAACAATAAAAACTTATTTTATTAATACTTAATTAATTGCTTTTTATTATCTTTTTATATCTACTTATACTCTTCCTTTTTGTAAAAAACAAATTCATATTTCTTAACTATAACTCTAAAAATGATACTTCAAAAAAGAATTTCAGTTTATTTCTTACCATAATAATATGGCATATATTGTCCAAATCTATCATAATAAAATTGATATTTCTTTCTAATGTCTTCATCATTAAAGAAATATAATTTGTCATCATGTAATTTTCTTCCATGTTTTCTTTGAGGATCTCCTTCTTTGATAATAAATTCTAATTGTTTCTCGGCTTCTGGAGTCATTTCAATTCCAAAATAGTCATAAATCTTTTGTACTGTCTCTTTTGGTTTTGTTACAGCTTCAACAAATCCAACATCAAAAATTCTTTTAGCTCTTGATGGATCTTGAGCAACCCAAGCATCACGTGCAGCAATTGAATTTTTCAAAACAATTTCATTTACTTTAATAGCAAATTTATTTAACCATTCAATATCATCTTTACCTAAGTCATATTCAAATCTTCCTTTTGTAGCTATAAGTAATGGAATAAAAGATTTAAGTTGTTCAACTGGTTCTCTGTGAATCCAAATAAAACGTGCATTATATTCATCTCTTCCTAAAACATCTAACATTGGTACCATTGTTGCAAAATGATTGACAGCTTTAAGACATAAAAATCCATCTTCTCCTTTTAATGGAAACTCTTCTAAATGCATTTTAAATTCATCAATAAGAGCTTCATAAACATAATGATAATCTCTTTTAAATTGGTTAACTCTAAATTGTTCAAGACGAGGTATAGCACTTGAAATTATAAAGCATTGTCCAAGCATTTCCATAAAGAATAATTCTTCTTCATAATTCATGAGACTGTCAAGGTTATGAACAGTATTCATTTCAGTATGACTTGACTCAAATAACTTTAACACATCTTTAAGTACATTCTTTCTACTTTCACTTTCCATTGTTTTACTTCCTGGACAAATATGTTCATAAAATCTAATTCCATTAGCCCTTGGATCATTTACAATTAAATTATGTAAATATGTTGATCCACTTCTTGGTAATGAAGTAATAAATATTGGGTTCTTAATAACAATTTTATCTAATTCTTTTCTATACATTTTTCTTTCAGTACTAAACCTCATATATGTCATTAATTTCCCTGTTACATTTCTTGCCATTTGTTGAAACATCGGTGATTTCATATCAAAACACCCTGCAAAATAATCTCTCATAGCAGGTTTAAATTGGGGATCAAATAATGAATCTCCTTCTTTTAACATACTCTCATATAATTCTTTATGACTTGGATCATATTTACTAAGATTATCAACAGCTGCTTTTTTCATATTTTCCCATATTTGATCAAAAACAGGTTCAGGTAATTCTGGTTGGAGATATGGGTTAGAAGAGTCTAATTCAAGAGAAAGTGGATTAGTAAATCCATGAAGAGCATATTCTTGGGAACTCATAATAAATAATCAGTTCTAATTTAATTAGAGATTAAACTTTATATTTTAGTAGTCAAAGTATATTTTAGATTAAAATGATATTATAAACAAAGCTATATTTATTATAATATTTTACTATAATCTATTAATTGATCTTTTTTTTTTTTGATTATTTTTATGTTTTATATTGGAATATTCATTTTCTTTTGTTATTTCTTTCATTTCTATTTATATTTTTATTATTTTTTTGGAACATTAATTAATGAAATTAAATATCGAAATTAAATATTAGAAGATGGAAAAAGGTAAGTCAAAAGAGAAATTGAATAAAATAATACCAATAAAATAAAGTATAATACATTATAGAATAAGTAAAATAGTATTTATGTTAATTCATTGAATGTTATTGTTTAATTACGATTATATCGTTTCATTTATTAATAGAATTGAAGAAATATGATATAATATAAAATGAAAATAACAAATAAATAATACCATAAACATTTAATATAACTAAATGGTTATATAATAAAGAAATAATATTAATAAACACAATGAAAATGTTAAATGATGATTAAAATATAATAGGAATAAATGAAGAAAGAAAAATAGAAAAGAAATAAAAGAAGAAGAAGAAGATAAAAAAAAGAAATGATAAAATAACAATTAGAATGAATTAAAATTCAATTGAAAATTAATGTAAATAAAATATTAAATATCAAAATGAAAAAAAAATTTAATAACCAATTGAATGAATAATAAAATCAATACAAACACATAATGAAGTAAATAAATAATAAAATAACATAATACAATAGTGAACATTCAATAATAATTCAACAACCAACAAATATAACCACTATAAATTTATTTTATTTGAAAAAAAGTATGTATAAATTATAGTCATACTATAATATATTTATTATATATTAGAAAAGAACAAAAAACTATACTAAATTTAAGTTTTATAAAACAACAAAAATTTTTATAATAATAAAAAACAAATAAATAAAAAGTCAAATTGTTTAATTATCAGCGGCTCCTTCTTTATTACCTCCTCTAATAAGA
>NW_008579150.1:0-214 GCF_000257125.1 Entamoeba nuttalli P19 | reverse complement strand
TGCATTTTGTTTATTTAATCAATCACATGATTATTTGTTTGTATTTGGATTTGGATATTTTGGTGATATTTGTGTTTGTAAAGAAAGTGATAAAAAAGAATCATCTTGTAAACAACGTTCATTTTCATATGAAGGAATAAAAAGTGCACTTTGTGGAAAAGAACATCCAAAGCGGTTCACACCGGAACGAATCATAGCAATTGAAATGAAATGA
>NW_008579149.1:0-233 GCF_000257125.1 Entamoeba nuttalli P19 | reverse complement strand
TGAGAATAAAATAATAATATGTAGAAAATAGAAAAAGATAAGAAATGATGAGTGTAATAAACAAAATGATAATAACAAACAAATAAGTTATTATACAAAATAGAAAAGATGGTAAAAATAACAACAATAAGAGATAGAAATAAGAAATGAATTTATAATGAGAAAGATTCACAAAAATAAAACATGTAATTACAGAAATTATTAAACATAACAAACATATAAGAAATTAAAAA
>NW_008579148.1:0-363 GCF_000257125.1 Entamoeba nuttalli P19 | reverse complement strand
TTTTTTTCTATTTTTATAAAATTCAAATTTTTTATTATTTTATAACGAAACTATATTATTTCGTCTAATCATGTTTTTTGTCAACCATTCTATTTTTGTTTCACTAACTTTAACGTTAATTATTTCTATTTTCAGAAATTCAATAAAAATGTACCATTTATCCTTGGTTTCTTATACTATAAAGAATGGTTTGTTAGTTATTCAAATCATCTATAACACCATCTCTAAAACAAATAACCCAGTTCTTTTTGCAAAAATATGAAACATTAAACCACAAGAAGAAAAATAAACAACTAAAAAAAAATATTTTTGTTATTGAAGATGGAAAAGGTCAAAACAAAAAAGTTGTGTTTTAAAGACAAA
>NW_008579147.1:0-350 GCF_000257125.1 Entamoeba nuttalli P19 | reverse complement strand
AATTTATGTTTTTCTTTTTAATTTCATCATCTATTTCGTGCTGATTTATATTATCAATATTGTATTATTTAACATACATTTAACACCTTATTTATATAATTCATATTTCAAACCTTTAAAACAACAATAAAATCATTTCATTGTTTATTCTTATTTTCTTTATTTCTTTTTTGTTGTTATTTTATTGAAGATATTTTCCAATTCAGGAATAAAACAAATTTTAATACCATGGTTATTGTGTAAAACTTTTGTGTATTGTAAAGAAAAACAAACAAGTCATAAAAATTTAACTTCATATAAGAAATGAATGTCAATAGAAGTAAATGACAAAGAAATAATAATGGTAAATG
>NW_008579146.1:0-391 GCF_000257125.1 Entamoeba nuttalli P19 | reverse complement strand
AGTCATTATATTTCACTTCTTTAGGTATAACACGACTTTCTTTATAACTCATTAATGTAGTTTTCTTTCATTCAAGACTACGTCTCTTGACTCAGTTAAGAAATTTATTTGCCTTTCATATTGAGTCAAATATTCTGTCATCATTTCTTCTTCAACTATTCCTCTAATTAATTCTTTATATTCATTGCTTAGTGTTTGAGTCTTTTCAAGAATATTTTCTATCATTAAATGATGAATAGATATGTTTGAAGTAATTGTTTCAATTTGATTGCCTTGTTCTTTTAGTCTCTTGGTAATAGATTCATTTGCTTGTTGTGCTTGTTCTTTCACTTCTCTTATATTTTCAACAGCCATTGTTTCGAGTGAATTTATGCGGTTGTTAATTTTTTCA
>NW_008579145.1:0-1111 GCF_000257125.1 Entamoeba nuttalli P19 | reverse complement strand
TGATGGATCTTCAAACTCTTCATCATCAGATTCTTCAAATTCCATTTCATTACTTTCATCATCATCATCTTCTTCCAATTCCTCATCATTATTGTTATTAATGTATTCTATGTTTATGTCCTCGTTTGAATCTGTATTATTCCAATCAAATTTCTTTTCACTTGATTCATCATAAAATTCTTCTAATTCATCATCATTGTTGTTATTAATGTATTTTATGTTTATGTAGTCATTTGAATCATCATCAATAATAAAACTGTTGTTTTTTATTTTCTCATCATCTTCTTTAATGTCATCATCTTCTTCAATATCAATATCATCATTAATATCGTCTTCGGATATTTTTTCCTGTTTAGATTTAATTTCTGCTTCATTCCATTTTGAAATGAATGGTGTTATAATTCTTAAATTCTCAATATGTGTGGGGTCTTGTTCATCCAATAATATAATAACGTACCAAGAGAATAATGCAATTAATGAATGTCTCATCCAAAAATCTTCATTCAATTTGATTTTTTTAACACACAACCCCATTGTCATGATTACACTAATATTAATCTTTGTCAATACACTTTTTTTAAGTAATTTTAAATTGGATATAAATTCAGAGACTTTAGAAATTATATGTTCTATATAAGAGGTATTAGTATAATGAAAATCAAAATTTTCAGAAAGTTTTTTCTTTAATGATTTAAAATCTTCAATAACATTATTTATTTTATTAAATAGTTTGATAAAGTGAGAATTTAAAGACACGCAGGCATATTTAGGATATCTTTTATGTGGATTGCGTCTCAAATAATAAGAACGATTCACCGTAAATTTAGATGATGCTTCTTTTGTTGGTTTTTTAAGCGAAGTATAATTTTCATTTAATTTAATTAATTTATTTGATAATGAAATATTGTCAGGTGTAATATTTATTAAATTCTCTTCATTAAATTCTTTTAATTCATTTTGAACATATATGAATCGTTCAATAGGATCATTCTGACACATTTCATTTTCATATTTAATTAAATTCTCTTCGAATGAATTTACACTAGTCATAGTATGATAAGTTTGATTCACTAATGATAAAAAACATTTTGAGATTGATTAAAAAGCAATT
>NW_008579144.1:0-276 GCF_000257125.1 Entamoeba nuttalli P19 | reverse complement strand
CAATTATTTCTCTAAATATTTTCTTTTATTCTTCTTTTACTATTCACTTCTATCAATTCTTTCATACAAATTTAATTCATACAAATATGTATTCATCTCTTATTATATTAACTATTACAATAATGAAATAAACTGATACTCATATTCTTTTGAAATAAAAATAAACAATTTCATTCTATTATGCTCGTTTGTATTAACCATTTCTTTCATTTGATGCGTGTGAATTGTTTATAATCAGTTATTGCGTTTCAATACCATTAAGATGCTTACTCTAAA
>NW_008579143.1:945-2584 GCF_000257125.1 Entamoeba nuttalli P19 | reverse complement strand
ATAATTTATTTCTTCTTTTCTTTTATTATTTTTTATTTTATCTTCTTTCTTTTATTACGCTTTATCTTCTTTTTATATTCTCTACTTTCTACTTTATTTTTATTCTTTCATCATCTTCTCAAACTTTTTACTTTATTTTTATTCTTTTATATATTTCTTTCTCTTCATTTTCTATTATTTGCTTTTTCATCGACTAAATAAAATAATACATGAAGAAATAATGATAAATGATTGTGAATATACATAATTGTGAATATCTTTTGATACTTAATATTCTGTGTCATTCAATATCAAACATAAAAATAAAATAAATGAATATTAAAACAACAATTAAATTTGTGAATATTGAAATCAACCAAGCTAATTACAAATTTAATTAATCCATTAAATATAATACAGCATTGTTTATTCATCATTATTGTATCATTTGTTATATATTATTGTATAATATTTATGATAGACACTTCAGTTCTAAATATTAATGCTCTTTTAAACTAACTTTAATGTTTGTATATCAAATAATAAAATACATTACCAAAACAAAATAATAGAATGTATATTAACATAATAAAAGAATGTATATTTATCGTGTTCATGTTATTTATTATACTTTTCTTTACAATTGAAATTATATTTATCATTTTATCATTTTGTCTTCTTTTCTTTTTTATTTGTAACTATTCTTATTTTATATTAGATGTTCTTTTATATTTTCATTATTATTTATTCTTTTGTTTTATTTTTATCATATTCATTATATTCACATTTAAATAATTCATTAATTTGTTTAATTTATTCATGTTTATGTTGTTTCTCTTTCTTTCTTATTTCTTTTCTTATTATTTAATAAAACGCGCAGAATTTGCTCATTTTATTTGAAATAAATGAATGAGTTGTTCAATTTCTCTCATTATTTGTTTTTTTTTTCTGTTTTATTTTTATATTTAAATTATTCAATATTGAATATTTTTATTTCGTCTATTACGAATCATTGTGATATAAAATGTTTAGGTTATTCTTTTTAATAATGTGTATTTCTTATTCATATGAAATTGTTCATTCTTTAATTTATATGTGTTTTATTGTTATATTTATTCTTGTTCTTCTTTCTTTTCACTTCATTTTTTTCTAATGAAAATATAAGACTTTGAATCACTTATATAATTATGAACTTTATCAATTTTAGAATTAACATACACTCTTTTTATTTCATTCGGAGTCTTCACTAATACTCATTATTTATTCTTTGATAAATTCATGTTGTATTACTATTCTATTCATTTTTATTTGTTTCATTTCCTATATTGTTCATTTCTCTATTTCTCCTTTCTTCTCATTATATTCTTTTATACTTCTATTTCGTTGTTCTGATTTTCTTATTATTTATTTTTCTATATCGTTTCCTCATTTCAATTAACTTGAATCTTTACTTTTTCCTATTTTAATTATTATTTATTCTTTTATGCTTTTCTTCCCTTCTTTTATATTATTTATGTATGCTTCTTTCTTGATTTTTCTATCATTAATTTTCTTCTTCCTATCTCATCACTTCTACCATTTATTCTTTCTCACTCTAATTTGCATCTTCATATATTTCTTTTTCTTTCTTTTTATTACTTCATATTTATTATTGATATAA
>NW_008579143.1:0-935 GCF_000257125.1 Entamoeba nuttalli P19 | reverse complement strand
GATTGTTGAATATTTGGAAGTGTTTTTACTCCTTCTTTAAACAATTTGTATGTTTTTGTTTATTAACTCTTCCTCTTTATTTTGTTGAATATAGTTTTAACACAATTTGTTTAATTAGTTAAATGACAGTTATAAACCATATTAAATCATTTATTGTTTCATCATTTAATCATTATATAAGTTATTATTTCTATTATTCATTAAATATCTTTGTTATTTGTTGTTATTGTTAGTTGTTATTTTGTTTATTTTTATTTGATGTTTTATTATTCATTTTTGTTATACTTTCAATTAGTTCTTTTCTTATTTTATATCAACTTTTTATTTAACATGTTATTTCTTTTTCTTTTATTATTCTATTTCTTATATTTATTATGATTTTCTTTCATTTTTATTTATTATTCTTCCTTTTCTACTTTTTATTCATCCTTTTTTTGTTTATTATCTTTCTTCTGTTATTTTGTTTTATTTTTTTATTCGTTGACTCTCCATTTCCTTATTTTATTTGATATACCCCCTGTTCTATGTCTTTTTCTTGATTATTTACATGTACTTCTTTCTTTATATCATCATTTTCACTTCTCCTGCTCTCATTTCACTTCCATGTCATTCTCTCTTCTTATCATGCTATTTCTTATTAGTCTTATCTCTACTCTCAATCTATTTCCTCATCTCTTTCCTTTTTCTTTTCTTCTTTCTTTTGACTCACTCATTCTTGCTATTTCTTTTCCCTTTTTGTGTTATACTTTTTATTCTTATTTCATTCCTCTTCTTTTATATCATTGAACATTTCTATCTTGTTTTCTTTTCTTTACATGACCTACAAACTTTGTTTAATATTCTTATTAACATAGCTTGTTATATTCTTTTGTATAGAAAAACAACCTTTGATATTTATTGTTTTATAATAAAATTATAAGTGAAAAACTAAAAAG
>NW_008579142.1:0-218 GCF_000257125.1 Entamoeba nuttalli P19 | reverse complement strand
AAAAAAGAAGAGAGGTAATGATAAAACCAAAATAAGAATAAAAAGAATAAATAATATGAAGAATAAAGAAGAAAAGAACCAATAAAGAGTGAAGAAAATACATAAAGAAAAGTATAGAAATAAAAATCAACTCAAAAAAGAAGAATATGACACAAGAGAAGATAAAATAAATAAAGTGATAAGTAATATAGAAAATATTGAATAAAAAAAGAAAAAAA
>NW_008579141.1:493-1382 GCF_000257125.1 Entamoeba nuttalli P19 | reverse complement strand
TGATAATATAAAAATCAAGAAAAGAGAATATTTGTGTGGTGTTTTGGAAATTCTATCTTCTTTGTAAAAATATTTAAAATAATGAATTAAAACATTATAAAATATAAAGTATATAACGTACCACATCATTTTTATTGTTCATATAAATCAAATATATCAAGATATAATGTAGTTAATTCAATTGATGTATATTCAAAAAAATAATATAGAATAAAAGAAATAATAAAAATTATTCTAAAATAATACAAATTAATTATTATTTAATTCATAATAAAATAAATTTGAATTGAATAATGAATTAATTGATTGATTATCTTTTATTTTATTCTCTTTTTGTTTATTCTGAGTTTCATTTCTTATAAATTTTATTGTTCATTGGTTTTCTTTCATAATTTATCTTTCTTAAACACTTTCAATTTTCAATTCCTCTGTTTTTCATAGTACTATCAATAAACACTTTATTATGGTTATTAGTGGTATAAATATCTTATTCACTATGAATCACTTGAATAGAAGCTATGAATATGGATTTCTAGTTTAATTAAATATTTGACAATTATTTCTTCTTTAATAATAATTAAAATCACTTAGTCATTATTCTCAAGTACCTTTTCATTCTATTTTTCAAACTCAGTTCTTAGCTTTTTTATTTCAATTAATTCCAGATTGAATCATTTCAATTACTATGAAATGTTTTGGTGTGAAACTATACAATTACTATGATTCGTTTTGGTGTGAAACATTCTGGAGGTTCTTTTCCACAAAGTGCATTTGATATTCCTTCATATTCATATGAACACTGATAACACCGTGAATTTGTTTTATCATTTTCTTTAAGAGCATCAATATCATATCCAAATTCAAACAATCCATCACTTGATTTATTATG
>NW_008579141.1:0-310 GCF_000257125.1 Entamoeba nuttalli P19 | reverse complement strand
TCTTCAATAATAATTATTATGTGTTCTTTATTTATTATTCTTTGACTAAGTACTGTTGTATTAATATTCCAATCATCAATATCTGAATCAAATAATATATTATTATTCTTTTTTCTGTCCATTCTTCTAGTTGTTTGATTATTTCTTTTGTTTTTTTATTTGACTTGTTCTTTATTGTTGATTGTGTTATTCCCATTTTTGTTATTTTTAAGTTTTTCTTTTTATTATTTTGTTATTTAGTCATAATAAAATTTAATAAAACAAGATGCATTACAGTGAAATACCACAAAAAATATAGAAAAACAAATAA
>NW_008579140.1:0-921 GCF_000257125.1 Entamoeba nuttalli P19 | reverse complement strand
TTTATTCTTCTTCAGAACTTGAATCTTCTAAATCAGACACAACACAATCTTCAAATTTAAGAGATTCTAATGTTGACTCAACCCTTTCACGTACAGACGAAATAGTATTTGGATTAAATTCAATGTCATTAATACCCATTTTTAATTCTTGTAATTGAGTCATTTCTTTATTAAATACTAAACGTAATTCCCATAAAAATCTAAAATATTCTTCTGAATTTTTTGATGTAGTTTCTTGTCTTCTATAATGAGAAATAATAGTTTTGTCGCCATCAAGAATTACTGCAATTTCCCAAACCATTGGTTCTAATAATAATAAGTATTAAAAAACAAAAACAATAAATGAAATAAAATAAATAAAACAAACGTGCATCTTTAATAAACAAATTACCACATACTGCTTTTAATTTCATAGTAGAACTTGCAATAATTTTTTGATTAATTGCTTTTAAAAATGTAATAA
Source organism: Entamoeba nuttalli P19 (assembly GCF_000257125.1). Classification (NCBI taxonomy): domain Eukaryota; phylum Evosea; order Mastigamoebida; family Endamoebidae; genus Entamoeba; species Entamoeba nuttalli. Next base: position 458 of record NW_008579140.1, on the reverse strand, counting down.
CAGGAGATACTTCATTTGATCCTTCATCAACATAAACACTTTTTAATACTCTCATTAAAAATGTTTTTTGTACGGAAAGATCTTCTGAATTATCCATAACAGAATTCCATTCTTTTTCTACTCGTTCACAATGTTTTTCATCAAAGATTTTAGTAATACATTGAATAACTTTTAAACAATCACCTGTTGTAACTTTATTTCCTTGTACATCAACTACAATTTTAACTTTACCATCAGTTTTATTACCATCTTCTGGGAATAAACAAGAAATTTCATTTTCATTTGTTTTACGTACAATAGATAAATGTTTTAATAAACGCGGTAAATCTCCAGCAATAGGAAATGTTTCAAAATTCCCTTCAACAACAACTTTTCTAGTTTGATCTCTCCAATCAGGCATATTCTTTAAAAGATTAACCATTGAACCAGTGGCATAACCTGCTACTTTTGGATTAGCA
>NW_008579139.1:0-1741 GCF_000257125.1 Entamoeba nuttalli P19 | reverse complement strand
AATAGTAGAAGATAAAGAATAGAAATAAATTAAAAACATTTAAAGAATCAATTTGATTAAAATGATTTTTATGAGATATATTGGTTGAATATAATAAATAATATGTCTCAAAAGAAATATTCTCATAAATCAAACTAAATTTTTTTTAGTATAACTAAATTTAAATAACTCTCAGAGTATACAAAATAATTTTTATTAATTAGAGGTTGTTTGTGTCTATATTTATTTTATAAAAAACTTTTTATCATAAACAACATTTCCTTATTTATTATTTGAAGTATTAATAAAAAAGATAGTTGTTGTATAAAAATAGAAGGACAATTAAAGGTTAAAGAATTAATGACGATAACCAAAACAATTGAATAATCAAATATTATTTGTTTCTATTCTAATAGAAGATTAAAAGTTTAATAAAAGAAGTATGAACGTTTAACAAGAAGAATAATTTTTTATGAATTGGATTTAGTCAAGTTATTCAAATCTTATTTGACACAACAACAGCCATTAATCAAACAAACATTTTCTAGAAAATTGTAAATAAAAAAGAATTTTAATGAAGGGTATTTTTTATTTAATTGAATTAAATTAATTTTCTTCTTAAGAAGAATGCTTTTAATGACCTTACTTGCCAAAGAGTCAACAAAATAACAACAACAATAATAATGATAGAGAACCATAAAGTAGATGCATTAGCAGCTTCATTGATATCTCTCCTTTGGTATTCAATTTTTTGGCATTCTTGTAAATATTCAATAATATAAAATGCAGATTTATGAGCTTCATCTACCAATTCTTCAGTATGTGAAATCTTTTCTTTATCAGCAAATTTAGGTGCATTTTTTGAGTTAAATCCAACACTAATATCTAATGATACTATAACTGGTTCTATAGCGTTTTTATCATTCACAGTATCAACAAAACAAAAGTCAATATTTCCATCATCATCTGGTGTAAGTGCATATTTATTTTTTGTCTCTCCTTCTTGTAATGCTTTAACTAAAAGTTCTTCTCCTTCTTCATCAAAAACTTTAAATTCTATTGTTCTTCCTGATAAACTTGTTCCTTCAACAATTCCATATATTCCATGAACTACTTGTCCTTCAAAAACCTCTTCACTAACACATCGAAATCCATTTGTTGGTATTTCCATTGTAAAAGCAAGGCTCAAAGTAATACAAAGAGATAATATGTTTATCACCTTTCCCATTATAATTACTAGTTTTTTGCTTTTTTTAGTTCTTTTTCTTTTCTTTTAACTATTTTGTTATATATAACTATTATAATTACATATCTTTTTTTCTTCTGTTTCTTGAACTTCTAGTTATTAATAATTCTTCATTACTTAAGTTTTCATAAACACTGTTTTAGAATGACATTTCCTTTTTTCTATTAATTGGGCTATATCCACCTTAAAAAACTAGTTAGCCATAAAAATAACCACAGTCAACTATTTTTTATTTTTTATGCTGTCTTAAATACTCATCTATAACCTTTATGGATTCAAAGGTATTAATATTCTATCATGTTATGTAACTTCTTATTTCTAAATTGAACTATATTGAATGAAATAAAATACATTTAATTAACTAAATTCATATATTAATTGGAAATTATCAAACCATCAATTAAACATTATTTTGGATTTAATGTATTTTATTTAAGAACAGTTTGTTTTCATTGTTTTATTTTTCATTCTGTTGTTATTGACTTCTAATACTTTTTGTAACATTAATTATATAAA
>NW_008579138.1:0-224 GCF_000257125.1 Entamoeba nuttalli P19 | reverse complement strand
TTGTTAATTATTACATTGATTTGCAATCATATCAAATGTAAAAATGTTTATTGTAAACAGGTATGAAAATAAAAAGAGTTTTAATAGACTGGAATCATGTATGAATTAATTAATGAATTTATCATTTCACTGTATCTTATTACAACAAATAACACAACAACTGTTGAAATTCATTATAAATAATTGAAAATAGACATTTATGATTGAATAACTCAAAATGAATA
>NW_008579137.1:0-3157 GCF_000257125.1 Entamoeba nuttalli P19 | reverse complement strand
AGTATCATTCAGTTCTTGAAATTCCAATGAGTCCACCAGCTCCAATAGTATTTCAGTAAGGAAGATATTAATATGATGTGAATTTATTACTTGGTTCTTTAATTTCAATATTTAAATTTTTATTAAGAAAATGAAATAATAAAAGATAACGAAGATAAGAAAAAAATCTTCTTCAAACATTTTTTAAACAGAAGCCCTTTTTTAAGATATAATTTTTTTAAATATTATCTTAAAGATATTTTAATTTAAATTTATAAAATATAACCCCGAATAGATGATAAGAAGAATTGAACTATAGTACCACTTTTGTTGTTAACAGGTTATATCGATTTTATTGGAACTTATAACCACACCCAGCACAAAAACGAACTTCTGAATCTTTTCTTAATTCACCACACTCTGGGCATACATCTGCAACTTTTGTATATTCAGCATTAATCTTTTCAGCGTCTTGTTGTCTTTTCTTTTTATAATATTGATTAAAACAAATATTATGCCAATCTTTTCCTTCAGCCTGTTTCCTTTCAGCAAAGTATACTGACTTTCCTATAGTGTTAAATAGTTATTTAATTAAAATATAAGAAAATACAAACCACAAAGAGCACACTTCCAAGACATGTGGTTTTTTCAGTTCATTTTTTGTTTATTTGAATAGTAAATTTTCAATTAATTGTTATTTTTTATAGTTTTTATGTAGTAAAAGAGCTAAGCTACAATAGAAGGAAACAAAATAACACGTAGTATTTTTTTTTTCTTTAATTTTTCTTTTTCTAACTTAGTATAAAACAAAATTTGAAACACAAAAAAGGAGTAAAAAGGAGTAAAAGGAGATTAAAAAGAGAGGATAATAAAACGATAAGAGAAATTTTTTTTTATTTTTTATGATTTAATTACATTATAATTGTTTATTAAAGCTTTTATATTAAATAATCTTTTAATTAATAATTTTAGTAAGTATTTTTGTTTTTGTTATACTCTTATGTTTTTGTATGATATTATGTTATTTATTTAAATTTTATTATTTATTTGTTTATTATATTTATTATTCAATTAATAATGACTATATTTAGTTGATTGTTCTAACTGTCTTTTTCTCCTTTCAAATAACACATTTAATTTAATATTCAATTTATTCTTTAAAATGATTTTATGGATAACATCAGAATATTGATAATATTTTTTTTATAATTTAATAAATTTAATGGTATTTTTGTTATTTATTACTCAATTTTTATAATAAAATCAATATAAAACAATAATTTCATTGGTGGTTATCTATGGAAATAGAAAAAGTTTTATGATAATCATTAAAGAAGAAAATAAAATTACACATATAAAAATTGGAAAAAAATGAATAAGTACAAGAAGCAGAATCTAGTAAATGTTAACATAATGAATATAAATACATATATTCAAAGGTGATGCTACTAACTATTATATATTTTATAATTTGATGTTTACTTAATTATTCTACTGTTATTTTAATGAAAAACAATTGTTTTGGGTGTCATTAACAAAAAACATTTATAGAATCCATTTAATTAACAATCTATCATATTTGTATCTTTTAATTCTAAAGCTATAGTGATAAGAACATGAGTATTAAAAGTGAAACTTGTAATTCAATTAACAGCTTTGTTAATGTGTTTAAGAATGATATAATATTCTTTTAAATGAGCAAAACATTCAAAGTTTCATATTATATTATTTGTTATATACTTTAAACAATGAAAGTATTGTATTCATAAAACTATGAATAAATATCGTTAATAGTCATTTTTTTAAATAAAAATGAATATAATTCAAAAACAAATATATTTCTTATTTAAATAAATAATAAATAGTAATAATCATTATTTGAACTTTGTTTACTATACTCATAATAATTAATTTTTATTTGACTCAATACTAATAATAATTTTATTAAATGATAAATACTGAAATAAATATCACAAAGTATCACAATATTATACTAAATATTTTGATGAATAAAAAGACATATTTTAATGATTAATTGTACATCTTCCTTATCATATAAACAATAGAATAAGACATAAATTCTTATTGTTAATAAATTGAGAAGAAATAATAAAATAGAAACTCAAAGAATAAAGACAATGAATTAAATAAACAATCAATATATGAAAATGATCAAAAATCATTGATAAAAAATGAAAACAATGTAAGTTAAGATAATTGTTTTTTTTTCATTAATAATCAAAGAAATTAATAATATCAGTTAATCGAGCTTAACAAAAAAATGATATATTAATAAAGAAGAGTTTGAGACATCACAAGAAATAAATATAACTACAAGAGATAAAATTACTCACTCTTGATTTTTCAAAAAAATATATTGACTATTATCATTTAAACCAATTGATTTTATTGTTCCTCTTTTTTATTTTTCTTTATAATTTATTAAAATTGAATTTTATATATGAAGTAAAATTATAATAAGTGTATTAAATAGTATAAAATTGATATACTATCTCATTTTTTAATAGTCTATATATGAAATGTTTAATAATAATTTAATAATAATTAAAAGTTAAACAAACTTGAATAATATAATATATAAGATAATGTATATAAATGATTTTGAGATTACCAACAACCTTTTATAAATTAATTAAAATATTAAAATGCAATAGCAGATAATAATAAAATAAAGCTGAGATTGTGAATAAGAAATATAAACATAGTCATACTGATGTAATTTCTTTATTTTTAATTATTTATATTAACATTAATTAATATTCCTCAATTTTAATTATTCTAGATTGCATAATTTTTATTTCAATCGCCATATTTCATTTTATTGTGAAATATTTATTTCAACAAAGTACATTTGATATTCTTTTATATTCAAATGAACATTATTTGCAAGGTGATTTCGTTTATCATTTGCCTTAAAATAACAATATTATTATATCAAAATTTAAACAAAATATTAATTGAATGATTCAATAATTCAAATGCACGTTGCACTTGATTGACTAAATAATTTAAATGCATATTGTGGTTTTTTAATATCAAATTTCTTCATTCCTTCGTTTAATATCAAATTTCTTCATTCCTTTCAATTCTTCCATTTGATTATAATGAAAATAAAAATGATTTTGATTCATTTATATAACTTTCAATTTTATCAATT
>NW_008579136.1:0-766 GCF_000257125.1 Entamoeba nuttalli P19 | reverse complement strand
AAAAAAAGAATAAAGAAAATTAATATAAAAAAGAGTTGATGGAGGAGATTTATTTAAATTAACATTAAATAAAGGATGTTTAAATGAAAAAGAATGTAGAATTGTAATAAAACAAATATTTTATGGAATTAAATATTTACATCAAAATAAAATAATTCATAGAGATATTAAATTAGAGAATATCTTATTAACATCAAATGGTATTATTAAAATAACAGATTTTGGTTTAAGTAAAGATACAAAAAAAAGTATTGCAGAAACAATTTGTGGAACACCAATGTATGTATCTCCTGAATTACTTAGTGGACAAAATTATAATGAAAAAACTGACATTTGGAGTGCAGGTGTAGTATTATATACAATTGCATGTGGGTTTCAACCATTTAGAAGTGAAAATGAAACAGAAGATGGAAAAGGAGGAAATAGAGAATTATTTGATTTAATATTAAATGGATATTATCAATTTATTTCACCATATTGGGACAATATTTCACTTGAACTTAAAGATTTAATTAGTCATATGTTAATTGTAAATCCAAAACAACGATATGACATTGAAGAATGTTTATCACATCCATTTATAACTAGTACTAAAAGAGACAATTTAGATTTAAATCAACCAGCTATAAAAAGGGAATATGACAGATAAAAATTTAATACCAAAAATCTTTAAAGAAGAATAAAAGACACTAAATTGATCTTGTAATTAAAAATTAAGTATCTTCCCTTTTTCTTTCAAAATTGATTATTTAATTGAAAAAAAAAA
>NW_008579135.1:0-237 GCF_000257125.1 Entamoeba nuttalli P19 | reverse complement strand
TTTTTTTTTTCATTTTTACTTAAAGATTTCTGCTCTTACATGACGTTTATATTCAACAATGTCACCAGGGAATTTGGTAATAGTTTGGTCATGTAAATGCCAAATTTCATCACAAACTTGACTAATAAGACGTTCATCATGGGTAATAATTAAAACACCACCTTGATATACAGCTAAAGCACGAGCTAATGCTTCAACAGTTTCAATATCTAAATGATTTGATGGTTCATCAAGAAG
>NW_008579134.1:0-413 GCF_000257125.1 Entamoeba nuttalli P19 | reverse complement strand
CAATATTACAACACTCATATAAAACAATACATTGAATAGAAATAAACTTAAAAGATAGATGTAAATAAATTATTGTCAATATCAAAGAAACAATAAGCATCGTTATTATCAAAAATACATTATCAAATAAACTATTTCTATTATAAATGAAAGTAATTCAAAAATGTAATTCAGATATTTCAAGTATCATATATAATCAATATTATATCAATAAAATAAATAAAAGAATCAAATAAACAGAAGATAAGAAATGAAAATAAAAAGAAAAGAAGATAGAAATTACATAATATTAATGAATCAATAACATATTATTAAATGAGATAATTATGATATAAAAATAATAAGAATTGAATGAATTAATAATGAAATATATTAATGAGATGGAATAAAACACAAATAAGAATAGAAAATAA
>NW_008579133.1:0-406 GCF_000257125.1 Entamoeba nuttalli P19 | reverse complement strand
ATATTATGTTCTATTATATTAAATATATTTTTATTTATTTCTTAACATTTTTATTTATTTATATTTCATTATCATTCAAACCAACACATAAAAAAGTTCAATTAATAAATATTAATAATTGATTTTTATGGTTATTGAGAAGTGTTTTTCGTTTATTCTTTATATTCTATTTTTATATTTGTTTTGATTTTATAATATTTAGTTTCTTCTTTATTTCTTTGTGTTGTTTTTAGTCATTCTTTATTATTATTTTTATTCTTCCGTATTATGTTATTTAAATTTGTTTATAAATTATCTTTCTATTCTTTATTCATCTTTGTACTTTCATTTTATTCTTATGATATTTTTCTGTTTCTTTGTTTTTTATTTTATTTTTATTATTTCTTTGCTTATTTTCGTACACATT
>NW_008579132.1:0-296 GCF_000257125.1 Entamoeba nuttalli P19 | reverse complement strand
AATCATCATTATCTGAATCAAATAGTATATAGAATACTTTTCTATTTGTCCATTTTTCGATTTGGTGAATTATTTTATCACGTAATGTTTTATGATGATGACAATGTTCTAATAATTTGTATTGTTTTCTGTTATAAAATGATAAGTTTTATATTAAAGTTTATTATTTATTATTATAGTTAATTTATAATTAATAATATGATTTTAACTGATGATCTATTAAATATTAAATAGATTAATTTTTATTTTCAAGTCTTTTCTTAAACATATGAAAATACTTTCACATAAAAGAATGA
>NW_008579131.1:0-1033 GCF_000257125.1 Entamoeba nuttalli P19 | reverse complement strand
CTCACAAATGACTTATTTGATTGTATTATTACTGATATAAAAAAATTATTTGAAATTATTTTAATCATTTCAGTGCAAAAATTGTAAGAACTTCTTTCAAAAACGATTAACTAAAATTGTCTTATATTTCCTGAGTTGTTACAATTCAATCCCATTGACTATTTATAGAAAATGGCAAAAACTTTCTTAAAAAAAAGAAAACACCTATCATTTTTTCCAAATAAAGTAAAAAAAAGAAGAAAATGTACTAGGGTTTTATTTTTTGAATTAATTTTTTTTTATTAATCTGCGATTAGAATAACAAACAAATATAATTTTCCTGTTTTTTGTTCTGGAATAAAAATAGCTTTGTCTCTTTATTTCTTTACTAATAAAAAAACTATAAATGACAAGTAAATTACAATAGCAAAGTTCTAATAAAGAACTTTGTAGAATAACAGAACCACGAATTATTTTTGGAGAATAAAAAAGAAAAAATCAAACTGAAATCAACTTCAAAATTCTATATATGAGAAATGGAGATTGATAAGAAGATTGAACCTTGTATCAACCGGCAACCAGCAGTTATTTTGAAAAGAAGTGTAACAGGTAATATGGCTTTTGATATTATCAATAACGGTGATGTTAATGAACTTAAGAATTTTATTTGTAATGGTGGTGATGTTAAAAGTAAAAACAGTAATGGTACAACAACATTAATGTTGGCGTGTGGTTCTGGTAATTTTGGTATGGTAAAAGTTTTATTAGAATTTGGTAAAGTGAATATTACAGACCGTTTGTTTTTTTATTTGAAATACAATAATTGAGCAAGTAGACCAACGAATTAGGTGATAATAAAGGGAGAAATTGTTTACATCATTTGTGCTTAGGAAGACATGAAAGTTCAGAGATATTTCATATTATTCAACCACGGTTTCTTACTCAAATCAAAGACAATGATGGAAAGATACCATTAGAATATGCAGTTCAGTTACAATTACCTTTGTTGGTTAAATTGATATTAGATATTGATAATTATATCTATGTGAAATTA
>NW_008579130.1:0-11541 GCF_000257125.1 Entamoeba nuttalli P19 | reverse complement strand
CAAATGATTCATTATCAAATCTATTATTCAACAACAAAAAATTTTATCAAAATTAATTGAATTTTTATTGAATTTTATTATTTTTTTTCAAAGTTTTTAGGTTATCATTTCAATATTTCAAATGAAGAAAGGAGTTATTATAGGAATTTCACTATTTATTTCAGTTATAGTGTTTTGTTGTTTACTTGCCTTAGTCATTGGACTTGCAGTCGGATTATCAAAGAATAAAGATAACAATGAAACAATAATCAATTTTTCAAAAACAGAGGGTTTTCTTGGAAATCCATTAAAGGGGTTTGGGATGTGGTATGGAAGTGGAAATACAGCAAAGTTACCTTTAAGTATACAATATGTACGATTAGAATTAAATAAGGTATTAGTTGGAGAAAACACTGTTAATTTAGATTATCTTGATTCGATTTTAGAACGAATAAAAGAAATGAAAACACAAGCAGTTATTCGTCTTGTTTTAGATTCACCAAGTGAAAGTAGTTTTGTTCCAACATACATTCAAAATAAAATTGAGATGTATGATTATAATGGTGCTTCAGGAGCAGGTAAATCACCAAATTATAATGATGAATATTTATTAACACAATTAGAATATTTATTCAAAGAATTAGGTAAGAAATTTGATGGAGATCCTCGTATTGGATTTTGGCAGCTTGGCACTTATGGACATTGGGGAGAATGGCATACAACATATATTACTGATACATCAAAAAAACCAACTGATGAAACATTAGATAGAATTATGGATATGGCATTAAATAATTTCAGAGTTACAATGTGTGAAGTACGAGTTCCTGAAACACGGTCACAAACAAGAGGAATTGGATTTTATCATGACATGTTTGGTAATAGTGATCATGATGTTTATATGGATAGTCTTATCAATAGGTATAATGTTACTGATCGTTGGAAAACTTTTAGTTTTGGTGGAGAAGAAGATCCAACACAACAATCAACTCGTTTTGAATCAGACACAAAAACACAAAAATTCCTTAATGACACTGTTCATTATCATGCTTCTTGGGTATTATCTAATTGGTTTTTTGGAAGAACTCAAGACTGGATACAAACTCATTCTGAATGGGTTGAAAGAAGAAATAAAGCAGAAAGATTATTAGGATATAATTATTATGCCACAGAAGGTTCAATCATTAAAAATAGTAATTCTATTGAAATTAAAATAACAATTACTAATGATGGAGTTGCTCCATTTTATTATCATTGGAAAATTCATTATGGATTAATAGACCCAATAACTTTTGAAGTTCAACGAGAAGAAGAATCAACAAATGATATTTATGGAATTCTTCCTTTAACAAATAAATCGTTTAGTTATACTCTAAATAAAATTGATGAATCACAATCAAATCTGACTGTTGCTTTAAGAATACCATCTGGAGTAAATTCTCATCTTTTATTATCTAATACTCAACAAAGAGAAGATGGTTGGTTATTATTCAACTAAATTAAATAATACATTTTATAAAATTATTTGTTAATATTTAGCATTGTTTTCGTAAGAAAAAATAATAATATTCTTCTCCGCATTTCAATGCCCCCCTCTCTTGACCATCGTCCCATGACGAAATAAATAAATTCTCAAAACAAATTTTAAGAATTTATTTCTTAGTAATTGTTATGATCAATTCCTTTTTACTTTTTCAACGTGCCTTTAGATAATTATTATTTCTATTATAATTATCCCTTTAATATTATCGTTGAATAGAATTTTAAGTTTTTTTCTTTTTTTTTATAAAAAAATTAAAAACAAAAAGAATTATTTGTGTTTCTTTAATTTAGAATTTGCTTGAGGATATTTCTCTGGGAATAAAGCACTTTTTATATTATTTAAAAATCCATTATCATAATAATTAATTAATGAATCTGGATTAACAACCTCTTCTAAAGAATTATCGTTTTGCTGTTCTTCAGTCATTTTATCAATCTCATTAAGATATTGTTGGTATTCATCATACATTCTATCCCATTTAATTTTTTCATATGTAGTATAACCTTTACTAGTAATATATAACTGATTTAAAAAGAAACATAAAACAGCAACTCCCATAACCGAACAAAGAATAATCATCATAATAGTATATCTCATATAGTTAAATAGTATAATAAAAATCAACGATAAGTCTAAAGGAATAGTGGTAGTTGGAGTAATAATAGCAGGATGTTTTCCTGTCATATTATGATCTTCCATAAAGTATTTAATAGCAATAATACAATAATAAGTTATAGTAATTAATGATATAGACATAGATAATAAGAAAAATAAAAAGAATTTACAATTTTTTTCACCAACACATTGATTAATCCAAGGACAATGATGGTCAAATCGAGCAACACATTTACCACATCTTTTACAATGTTTACTTCTAGGTATTTTTTCTAAATGACAATATTCACAATTTGATTCTCTTTTATATAAAATGTTATCATATGGATATCTATTTTGATATACTTTTAAGTTAGACTTTTTAATATATCCAGGAGGTGTTTTAATTGCTAAACAATAAAGTATTAATGTACCAAGAAATTGAAGATGAGGGAATATTAACCAATGACCATGTGAATTTAAAACTTTCATAGGTTCAATAGCTAATAAAACATAACCAACAATAATAAGAACCCCCATTAATATAATAAGAAGAGGATTTGGTTTATAAAAAAGGTATTCAGTTATTCCGTGAATAATTTTATTTTTAACATAAATACTTTCATACATTTTTCCTAAAACTGAATCACTTTTTGCTCTTGAACCTACTAAAGAAATAATAATAAGTATTCCAACTATTACTATAAGAAATAAATAAATGCCAAGTAACATCTTTTATCCTTATTAAGTAATGAAAGAATTTATAGTTTTTCTCTTTTGTTATTTAAAAGAAATATCCAGTAAAATAATAAATTTGTTATAAATTAAAAAAAATTTTGTCATCAACAACAGATTTTTTTTTTTTTTCTTAATCACTTTTTGATTATTTCTTTTTTCTTTCACAATTATCACATCCTGTACATTTCTCTTCATTAAAACTTTCATCAAAATACATTAATTGAATTTTTCTTCTACACTCAGAAGTTATACATAAATTAACCATTGCATTAATGGATTGTTGTTGTGATGATGTTAATTCATTTTTACCCATATCTCTTTTTAACCATTCTACTCTAGAAATGTCTTTCATATTAAAATAAATAATACAATCACTTGGTTTTCCATCTCTACCTGCTCTTCCTGCTTCTTGAAAATATTGTTCAATACTTGATGGCATAGTTTGATGAATAACAAATCGAACATCTGGTTTATCAATCCCCATTCCAAACGCAACAGTAGCACAAACCACTAAAAATGTTCCATTCATCCAATCATTTTGAACTTTCTTTCTTCTTTTAGCATCTAGTCCAGCATGATAATGAGTAGCTCTTATTCCATAATTAACAAGAAATTTACTTAAACTTTCACAATCTTTTTTAGAAAGACAAAATACAATTCCACATTGATTTGGATGTTGTTGAATATAATGAGCAATATCAACTTCAACTTTTGGTGATTTAACTCTCGTTTCATATCTTAAATTTGGTCTATTAAATGTTTGATTAAATACAATAGCTTCTTCAAGTCCCATAGATAATAATATATCATTTTTAACTCTTTCTGTTGCTGTTGCAGTAAACAGAATTGTTTGTACTGATGGAAATGTTTTTCTAAATTCTCTTAATTCAACGTATGATTGTCTAAAATCATGTCCCCATTGACTGATACAATGAGCCTCATCAATAACAAGATATGAAAACAATCCTCGGTCATATAGTTTTTTCATTGCCTCATTCATCTTCCAACTACAAGAAAGAAGTTCTGGTGCAACATAAACAATTTTAATTTTACGTGTTTCAATGTCATTAATGAAAATATCTATATTTTCTGGATTATTACTATTACAAGTAATAGCTGGTATTCCTAAATCATTTAATGCTTTTACTTGGTCTTGCATAAGAGATATTAAAGGAGATACAACTAATGTATATCCATCTTTAAATAATGACGGTAATTGATAACATAATGATTTCCCTCCTCCTGTAGGCATTAATGCAAGAACATTATGTCCAGCTAATATTGCATTGATAACTGGGTATTGAAGTAATCGAAGTGTTTCATGATGAAATACTTTATGTAATACTTCTTTGACTCTTTCTTTCCAATGAAAATTTTCTCCCCACCAATTTGTCCATATAGGATATGATCTAATGTTAGTTGATTGAACTACGTCTGGTATTTGCTCCTCTATTTTAAATGGTTCAAATCCTTTTTTTGCTTCATGATTCTTCCACAAAGTAATTCTTCCAACTTTATCATTTTCTTTCAGCCTAATTGTTGTATTGCCTTTTTGAGTAGCTTCTCTTGATGTTATAACTTTTAATTGGATTCTTACTTCTTCTCGTTCAAATGCAATTTTTCTTATTTGTTCAAATGTTTCGTCTGATACTTTAATTTCTTTTAATTGTTTTGTAAGTTCTTTTTCTCTTTCAATTAGTAGTCTCTTATCACTTTCACTAAATACTTTCTGATAATAAGGATTATCTTCATTTATATTTTCAATTATTATTGGATCATTTTCACATAAGTCTATTAAAGACGATGTTTTCTTTGTAGCATCAGGGTCATCTTCATGTGACTCTAATGTATTACTTTTTTTAAACATTAAAGTAAAAAAATCTGAAGATATTCTTTTAGAGATAGGAGAATGAGATTTTATTGGAAGAGTGTCTGTTCGAAGAAGTATTTGACTACTAGCACGTTCCATTTCTTCAAACACATCACTAATTGTTTTAGTCTTCTTCAATTCTAATGTTTTAGTTCTTTGAGGTTCAAATGAGTTTTTTGGTTTAATAAAATCGTCTATTAGAGACTGTAACTTTGGTGGTGTTTTTGTTTTTTGTATGGATCTCTTAGTATCTTCAATGATGAGAAGATCTTTTGAATTTAATGGAGTGTGTTCTGATGATGGATTGTTTAAATCAATTTTTTGTGTGTTACAACTAATAATATTATTTGACATGCATTCAGCATCACTACAATTATTTATTTCATTTTGTAATTCTTCCTTTTCTTCTGTTTCTGGAAAACTGACTTTTTTTAAACCAAACGAATGTAAAGTATTAAGAGTGTTTGCTATTGATTGATTTGAATTTTCTTTCTTTTCCTCTTCTACACTATATTTTCTTTTTTCTATCTCAAAATTATCACAACAATCATCGTCAATAACTATTAAATCAATTTCTTGTACATCATCACTTTCACTCATCTGATAATTATATTCAAATTCAATATCAAAAATTGAGTTTTTCTTTTTTTTTGGTTTTTATATTTTTACTTTTTTGTGATAAAAAAATAATGAAATACCTAATTTTTATTAAAGTTTGTTAAAAAGGGAATTATAAATAAAAAGAACCAATAGATTAAATATAATTCTTTAATACTAATATACAATATTAAAAAATAATATGAAGAATGTATTTAATAATTACAAAATAAATTCTTATAAATATAAGAATAAGTAAAAAATTTAATTTTAAAGAAACAATCCAATAATATACAATTGTATTTAATATATATTTATTTTCTGAAATAAATCATACCTATTTTAGTTAAGAGTTTTAGGTTCTAAGACTGTATTTTTCTTGAAAGAATCAATTAAGTTTAATGATATTGAAACAAACACATTAATTAATAAGAAAGAAAGAGAAAAAAATAAAAAATAGATTCAATGATGATTATTATGAAAATTAGAATAAACAAGAATAGTTAAAGTATTAAAAATATGAAAGAAACAATTAAATAGATAATTTTCTCATAATGAATACAATGGGATTAATCATTTTAAAAAAAGAAGATGTGTTATATTTTATAATTTATGTGAGACATAAAAATAGAATAACAACTAATCATTCTTATACATTGAATACTAATTTAACTAATTCAGTAAAACAAAAAATATTGGTAATTAGATAATTAACAATTAAATATTGAAAATAATTCTGATTGAAAAAATTAATAGATTCTTGTTATTAGAACAATAAAATAAAAAATACAAATATAAAATATATGAAAAATATTATGAAGAAAAATTACCAAAAATATAAAATGATTATTCTAATAGCAAAAAATATAATAAGCACTAACCAGAAAGTTCTAAAAACGATTATAGGTTAGTAACATAATCCTTTCTGAATAATTCTTTATTAAATTATCTTATACTATTTTCATAATAAAAAAATATTTTAATTGAAAACAATGTTGAAACAAGAATTAAAATTACTCATATAACCATAATCACCTCATAATCACCTTAATGTTTGGTGAACTTTTTTAATTTATCATTCTTAATATTCATAAACTATAAATATTACTTAAAAGCTCTTTCAAAAGATTCAAAAAGTTATTTAGCATATTTTTTTAAAAATATTAAAATAAAAGTATTACCAAATTGTTACAACAACAATCATAGTAATATGCTATACTTTTTCAAATAATCAAGTGTTAGAAGTATTATTTTAGAAACTATGACAGTCATTTTGTCAATCAAAAATAATACGTTATGATTTTGAATAATTAATTCATAACCATGAAGAAATGTTTATGAAGTATCTAATATAACACCACAAAATTTAAGTAAAAAAAAAACATTATTTATACTTAAAACAAATTTAAGAATAACTTATAACATATTCTACTTAATCAGTATAAAAAGGAAATATTAATAAATATTATGATACAAAATAATTTTCTTTTGGAAAAAGGATTTTCTATTTTTCACAGTCATATTCTATTTATATTCTTTTATAATAATTTATGGGTTACATCTCATTATTTATTATAAAAATGAATGTATAAAAATAGAAGAATGAACTTCCAGTTTTTAATTCAAATAATTGAAAAAATAATCCTAACAATGACATTTAAAATATAGAAAAAATGATACTAAAAAAGAAAAATAAGTTATTTCTGAAAGTCCATAGAACAAAATGGAATAATTTATAACAATAAACATCCTCCTTTCTTTGTTTTCTTTCCTGCGTTTTTGTTTATAGCTTTGTAATCTTGCACTCTTTTTTGGATTGACCTAATGATAAGTTCTAGAAAGGCAATTACTTAAAAGGAAATTGACAAAATAAACAAACTTGTATTGTGACTGTAAGTAATTGTGAATTGCTGTTTGCAATAATTCTTGAATTCCATCACCTGTTTTCGAACTTATCTCTGCATAAAAACCATCTTGATCATTTACAGAAGCTTTCCCTTCAGTCATACTAATTGCACGTTTACCACAATCCGTAAAACTAGCAACAAGATACATAACTGCACTGTCATTAAGCCGAACAAAATAATTGAAAAGATTTAACGTATTATCAAATGACTCTTTATCAGTGGCATTAAATAAATAAAACAAAATGTCTCCACGAGAAGCAGGGTCAGTGCTTGCTTGTTTCATAAATGATTCATTACCACGTTCAATAATACTAACTTGAATAGGAAAATTATCTATTGTCATTTGTTTTAATTTTTGCTAGTTTGTTAATAACGATGATAATTAATGATAAATAATACAACAAACATGTTCTACATAATTTTCCATTTTTGTTTCAGAAAATTCATCGTCAGTAAGTCTTTTAATGAACGCTGTCTTTCCACTGTCTGGAGAACCACAAACAGTAACTCCAATATTAAATGGAGAATTCATTGTTATTTAAACTTGAAAGTTAGGTTTTTTTCTTTTTAGGAAAATAAAAAAGATGTCAACCTTTTTATCCAAAGTAACTATTTTTTTTTCTTTAAGATTTTCATTTTTTTTTTTGTTATTAAATAAAAAAATTATAACCAATCATTGTGTTTTAAGATTTTAACGTTTTTATGACTATTTTTTAAAGTATAATAACTTAATAATTATTTCAATAACATTATTTGTTATTATTTTTTTTAATAAATAAATGTGTTATTTCAATTTTAGTTTTATTATTTTTGATAATTATTTAAATTAGTAACAAATATATTGATAATTATCAGAATCATTTCTAGAAGGTATGAATATGGCAATTGTTATATTTTATTATTTTATGTTGATGAACCATTCTTGAGTAACCTTTATTATTTTAGTATTATATCTTCTTGGTTATCTATTTTACTATATATTTTTTATTTGAAAATGATGTTTTTATATAAATTTAATGTGAGTATTTCTTTTATACAATAAAATAATTAATTTTATGTTTAATAATTTGTATATACTAAAATATAATCCTTTTTATTTTCTAACTAATTTTTAGATGTTAAAATTTCTTGTATAACTATCATCTAATAGTTAGATGATACTATTATTAATTGTTTCAATTATTTTTATTCAATTTCATTCTTTTCATTTTTTTGTATCAATCAATATTATTGAAGCAATATTAAATGAATTAATTACTTCTATTTATATTAAATATATGTCATATTATTTTATATTTTATTTTCAATTCATTTACAATATATCACATTTGTTAATATCTAATAACTAATGAGATGATATTATTAACACTATTACATAAAGATATTCAATTAATAAATAAACAATTATGAAATAGTATTTCAGTCATTTTATTAATTATCATAACACTTGAATTTATTGCCATTAATTTTTTATTATTTACCCTTTTGACTTATTCTCTCTCCATCTATTTATCTTACTATATTTAATTTCATTAACTAATGACTCAAAATAATCTAATCTAATTTAAAATAACAATCATATAAATATAAATCAAATATATTAATAAATCATAGTGAAATAATAATAATGAATGACATTTTCACAGAAACTATTAAAGTGTTATTAAAAACATAACAAGAAGAATTTGGAGTGAAAGAGAAGAACTTAATAGTAAATAAGAGATTTAATAAAATCAAAAATGATATTAACAAGAAAAGAAAAAAGAAGAAAAACTTAAAAATCAACAAAAATGGGAAAAGCACTATCAACACCAAATAAAAAATCAATTATTAAAGCAAAAGAAATGGTCATGCAATAGAAGAATGGACAGAAAAAAGAATATCTAATATATTATTT
This sequence comes from Entamoeba nuttalli P19, assembly GCF_000257125.1. Lineage (NCBI taxonomy): Eukaryota > Evosea > Mastigamoebida > Endamoebidae > Entamoeba > Entamoeba nuttalli. The sequence continues at coordinate 2,416 of NW_008579130.1, read as the reverse complement.
GACTCAAATAATGATGATTGGAATATTAGTACATCAGTGATGATTGGAATAAAAATACATCAATATTTATGATTGGAAAGTTAATACATCAGTGTTTGCCAGAATAATAAATAAAGAACATATAATAATTGTAGTATTGATACGTCAATATTTGAAGAAAGAGTATTGATAAAGAACATATAATAATTATTATTGAAGATTCAAAAGGAAATAAATTTGGAGGATATATTCATTCTAACATTGACAAAACTGATGAACGTATAAAAGATATTCGTTCATTTGTGTTTTCAATAGAATCAAAAGGAGACTTAGTTGAAATGCAGTTATCGTATATGTTCCGACACCAATATATATTTTATTTATATACAAGACCAAGTATTCTTCTATTTGCAATTGGAGATGAATTGTATGCTACTAAGAATAATATTGTCATTTACAAAGAAAATAATAAAACAAAGTCATGGCGTAGTCAATTTTCCTTTGAAGATAATAAAGGAAAGAGTTTATTTTGGGAAAATGAACTTCCAGAACATTTCATACCAAAAAGAATAATGGTCGTTCAAATGATTTGATTTTTATTACTTATATTTTATTTGTAATAATGACGTTCATTGTCTTATTTTATTAAATTATAAGAAAGAAGATAAGTTAAATATAAATAAGAATAAAACAATATGAATTAATGAAAATTAATGTAATAATAAATTTCATGAAATTATTCATTTTCATTAATTTAGTTGTTTTATTATGAGTATTTCTCTTTGTTTTTTCTTGTTAAGTATAAAATAATTTATTACATCATTCATTGATAAAAAAATAAACATTCAAATGATTATTGTTTGCATTTTATTATGTTATTCTGATTATTCATTTTATTTCATCATTTATCATTTATTTATGATTTTATATTTAATAACTTCTTCAGTTTATTCAAATTCATTTTTTTCACAAAATTCATTACTTCCATTTTGTTATATTTAATATAATGTTGAGTATGATTATTGTTTATCATTTTCATCAATTATTTTCATTTTTTTGATTGTCTATTTTATTATCTTATAATCATCAACAACATTTTATTTTTACATTGAATGTATTTCTGTCTGTTTTGAATTGTTTGAATCAGTTTTTTTATTAAATATTCAAATAGATTATAAAGGTGTGAATAATTAAATATTCATTTTGACTATCACTGTTTATTTATCAATTCTAAACAATATAAAACATTGAAATGATAAACAACGTGTTTAAAAACCAAATATTTATTGTTATTTATTTTGAATATTATTTATTGTTTAAATAACAAATGAATTAGATAATTTGAATGAATAATAATGATAGTAAATTTGATTATATTCATTATCATTTAATATAGTCGTATTAGCGTTGTTTTGTTATTAATTGAATTATAAAAATGAAGAATGGTATTGTTTTATATTTTCACATTAAACATTCTTAATTTCATTGTTTCTATTTACTTCATTCTAGTTACACAAATATTGTATTTACTCTTAGATATTCTCATGTAATATAAAATGTGAATAAACATTTAATATTGAGTAAAAAGATAAAATAGGTATTAAAAAGATGAAAATACGAAAGAATTATATTCTTCTCTTAGAAACATTGACATTGTGCAATCAATTAACACTTTTAAATTTTGAAAAAATATCAGGATGAAGAATGATTTAGTCATAAATCGAGTTATGCAATTTGAACTGAGTTTGCATCAAATCACTTAAATTAATCTAATGAATGAAATTTGAAAAAGAAATGTTAAAGAATGAAACCATAAAGTCATTTAAAATTGGAATAGATAATAATTAGTATTTTTTATTATACATTATCATTAATGAATTAAAATAACAACCATTTAATTGAAAATTTAGATGATATAAAATTTTTAATTAAAAGAACCAATGTTGCTTACATAGTATTGACTGTGTCGCTGATAAATTATTATGAACAATACTGTTTCTAAAATAAATTAGAATTGAAGTTATTCAAATCTTCGTTTTCAAATAAATTATTCTACTGCACTATTGAAAGTTTAATAACATCAATAACTTATTCTTAATAAATGATTTGTTGATACTTTATGTATTTTAAGACTTTAATATGATTATTCTAAAATATGATTATATTTTTCATACATTTTCTTCCTTTTACACTCTATTAAAACATTTTGATTTGTGTCTTTATCTACTAACTACATTATAACATAAAAACAACATTTGCAAATTCTAATTCATAAATTAACTTATTAATCAAAATTAAAACACCATTTGTTTAATATAATATCATCTTCTTTCATTTTATCATTTGTTTCACTTCAAACTCCTATCATCTATTCATAGAATCAATGCAACAAATAACAATTTTAATATTAAATTGAGAATTTTTCTTTACCATTATG
>NW_008579129.1:0-358 GCF_000257125.1 Entamoeba nuttalli P19 | reverse complement strand
ATATTAGTGTTAGTTTCATAGATTCATTTCGAGAAATTAATAGATGAGATATTATTTTGATATTCATCTTCTTTAAACTTATTTAAATGTTGCATTTTCCATATTTCTTCATTTTATATTTCAATCTTATTCTTTAAAATTCTTCTTTTTGATTCTATTTCTATTATTTTCATCTTTCTAATATATTTATAGTAGTTTATTTGTTCATTTGTTTTTACTTTAATATGATATATATCATTTTTCTTAATATGTATTATTCTTTTCAATTTCATGTATTGTTTATTATTGAACAAATCTCTTATTCTATATATTTTTGATTATAATATCATTTCTATAATTCTCTTTCAACTTCTTTCTT
>NW_008579128.1:344-750 GCF_000257125.1 Entamoeba nuttalli P19 | reverse complement strand
TATTTCATTATCTTATTTTTTGATTATTTCTTAATATCTTTGTATTTCTTTTCTTTTTATTTAAATGTTTTATAATTACATTTGCATTTATACATTACTTGGTCATAATGTATAGTTTCTTTTATTTATTATCTCAAATATATGTTACTTCATATGTTATATTTAACAACAACAAGTGTTATTCAATATTAATATATACAAATTTGATGAATATATTGTTGATATTATACACTTAAATAGAGTAATTGTGTATTTTATTTTTCTTTTTTTTTATTCATTTTAATTTATTTATTTTCATTATTCTTAGATTAACAATCTATTTGATATAGATATTCTTATTATATAATATTTCATATAGTTTTATTTTTAATTATTGATATAACAATTTTATGAATAATATTCTTTT
>NW_008579128.1:0-334 GCF_000257125.1 Entamoeba nuttalli P19 | reverse complement strand
AATTAATAAAATCAATAAATTTAATATATATTCAAACATTTAGATTTTTAAAAACCAAATAACTTTTATTTTTCTATTTGTTATTATATTATTCTTTTATTTTCTCTTGTTTTTCTCTTGATGTTTATTTTATGTACTATAAAGATATAATAATAAAAGAAATAATAGAATAAATTCAAATGATAGAGTAATAAATGAAACTTATAATTTGAATAAATACAAATCAAATATAAAATAGATAGAAATAATTTCAATAACTATATTATTTGTTCTTGTTTCTTTCCATCATTCTTTTTTATATTCATTTTAAAATATATTTTAATTTTAATTGTGT
>NW_008579127.1:0-990 GCF_000257125.1 Entamoeba nuttalli P19 | reverse complement strand
AAAAAGAATAAATATAAATACAATATGATTAATAGATATAAAGAACATGTAAAATAGTAAGAAGAATTAAGAATTAAAATAAAGGATCAATAGATTAAAAATTAGGTAACCAAAATATAAAATAATAAATATTTTAAACATTAATAATAAATATAAGAAGAAAATATAAATGAGTACGTCACAAGAAAATATGAATTTGAAAGAAAGAATAAATAATGAAGAAATTGATTAAATCACTTCAAAGAATAAATAAAGTATGAGTAACAAAGAAATAATATATAGTTAATAAATTTGTAATAAATATAATGTATCAAATAAAAAATAATAAATAATAAATAGTCTCAATAATAATGATACTGTAATCTATAAGTAAAATATGAATAATATACAATACTTTAGAAATGGAATAAAAACATAACAAAATATAATTGTAACAAATATAAAAATATTTTTAAAGAGGAAATAATGAGTAGGATAAAATATTATCAATTCGGTGTCTGTTTAATGTAAAGCACTTTAAAAGAACACAAAAAGAAAAATTAAAATAGCAACTCTACTCAAATTCTATATTTTGTCAAATCCATAGAACAAAATAAATTAAAGAAAAGAATAAATTTAAAGAAAGAAAATTTTTCAACATTTTACATTTCATCATCAATAATTGAAAGATAAGGAAATGACAATAAGAATGGATAAAATAATATGGAATAAAAAATATAATAATTCAACTCAAATAAAATAAAATGAATGGAAAATAAAAAATGAATAAATATGATAATATGTATTTAGATATTTAAAGGGAAGAACTGAAATACAAACCATTCAATGATTACATTTATAATATTTATTGTCTTTACTAATGCAACAGAAACTATTCCTTGTATGGAACAAGGAGTTACAAATATTAAAGAATGTAAAAATATTCTAGTAATTCAAAAATTAAATATTAATAATTTTGATAAAACGGCAACGAAAAAAAGCAAATAATTG
>NW_008579126.1:0-1878 GCF_000257125.1 Entamoeba nuttalli P19 | reverse complement strand
AATAGAAGAAATAAAAGAAATGATAATAATGAGAATTATATTAATAGAATAAATACAAAAATAATACCAAAATTCACATATAGTGATTCTATTGTTTAATAACCAATTACGAAAATAAATGAAATGGATAAAATGATAAGAAAAAATAAAAGAATGAAATATAATATGTACATGAATGTGTACGAGTAGATTATATTTCAATCAAAATAAAATGGAAATTGAATAAAGAGTTTAAGAGATGAATATGGTATTTAAATAATAAGAACAAATATCTATTTCATGTTGAAAAGAAGAGATAAAATATGAGATATAATAAAGAAATATAAAAAGGAATTGAATATGGAATAGATTGTATAAAACATGTAGAAAAAGAATAAACAAAGAAGAATTCAAAATAAGTGAAGAAGAAAAGAAAATAATAAAATACAGAAAGATAAGTTTCAAGAAGAATATAACAATAATTGGAGAAATAAGAAAGTAAGGAGTGAAAATTTAAAATGAATTGAAGATAAAGTAACAGAAAAAAAAAGAAAACAATTAAAGTATGGGAAGGAATTAATGTTATAAGGAATGTATATTCAAATAAAGAAAAAAACAACAAATACTGGAATAAGGAAAGTAATTTTGGATTTATGAACCAAAATATGCAATATATAATATCTGTAATAAAATAGCAACAATAAATAATATCATTCTCAATTGTATAATCACTAAAAAATCACAGATGAATAAACATGGAAAAATAGGATAATATATAATGGAGAGATTTAAAAAATAAATATGAAATATATACAGATATGAAGAAATAAAGAGAGAATGAGAAAAAGAAAATACAAAGGAATTAATAATAAGAAAAAAATAGAGAAAGATAAAATACTTATGGTTTGAAAACAAGAAACAATAAAGAAGAAAGAAGAAAATTTCCATAAAAGACAAGATATTTATGTTAGAGATTTAAATAAAAAAGAAGCATTAACCATAGACATGACAATAGTAAGAGATAAGAATATAAATAAAACATTTACAGATAAAACAAATATATGAAAGTATATGAGCATATAAGAAAAATAGAAAGACTAATAAGAGTAATAGTCAATCCATTCTTAATAACAGTAGGAAGATTGATAAATAAAGATAGAGTTAGATTATTAATAAATGAAGGAATAAAAATTCTATTTGAAATAATGGTAAAAGATATTTTAATATCAAATATGAAAGAACGTATGAAATACTGGAGTAAACATTCAGGAGAATACAGAGATGTAGAAGAATAAGTAGAAGTAGACTCTGGAGATGGTGAATGATGGGATGAAATTCTCAAATGAATAATAGGTTAAAATCATTAATCATTAACTTTACTCGCTAATTTATTATTCCTTGAAACTTACATCTTTCATTCATTTCTTTAATTGTGTTTTGTTTTTAATTTCTTCTTCTTTTATTTTAATATCTTTTCTTCCTCAGTCTTTTGTTTTTTTCTTTAATTCTTCTTAATTTTTTTTCAATTATATTTTTCTTTTTGATTGAATATCCTTCTTGAAGAATGTCATACTATCTTTTATCTTCTTACTTTTTGATTATTTCTGAATATTATCCTTTGTTTCATTCATTGTTATTCCTTTTATTCTTTCTTGTATATCATTTATTGTTAATCATTTATATTTGTTATGGATGTAATTATTATTTACATTGTTTCTTATTTGTTTTTCTTCGTGTCTTTCTTCTTCTAATCTATTTTCCTTGGTATATCGTTTACCTTTATTATTATAATTGTTATGCCATTTATTCTTTTATTGTATGAGATTGAATTCTTATGACTTATTTGCTTTTCTTTACAAGATGTCAAATCTTTACTCCATAACAATGGCAATAAAATTT
>NW_008579125.1:0-258 GCF_000257125.1 Entamoeba nuttalli P19 | reverse complement strand
AAATGCATTATTTCTTTGCTTATTTTCGTAACCATTATTATACCATTTCTTATTTATTGTTTATGTAATGTTTTGTTCTTTTTGTAGAATAATTAAAATGATAAACGATGAGAGATAATAAAGAAAGAAGAAAGAAATTAATATATACATAACAATAAAGAGATATAATAATGTAATAGAGTGAATAATAAAATAGAAAGAGAATAGAACAATTAATTCTAAACAATAAACAACAAATAATAAGAATCAAAATGAAAT
>NW_008579124.1:0-5509 GCF_000257125.1 Entamoeba nuttalli P19 | reverse complement strand
AACTAATCCAAATATTTTAATACACTCATTTTATTTTTCATACTCATTTAACGAAAAAAAAGCTGTTGTATGAATAAAAAAAGAAATGAATAGATACAATACAGACTGTAAAAATTAAAAGGTATGAAGAAATAAGAATTAAAGGAAATAAGAAAGAAAAGTCATTGTTTTGGTTGTTGAACAGCTTTTTATTTAGTTTAAAAAAGAATAGAGATGTTGTTATCCACAAAAAAATTAATTAATTTCATACACAAGACTTATTGACAAACACCAGTTTCTGAAAACCAATCACAACCATTTCTTATACAATCATCTTCTGTTGTTCTTGAAGAACAGGTTTTAAAAGTGATTGCTCCACAATAAAACCTGGTAACATCAACACATTTTATATATACATTAGTTGTAAATGTTGGGAAATTCGTTCTAACGATTCCTTCAATATAAGGAGCAGTATTTGATCCCTTCGTAACAGAATAAATTCCTGGAGGTAATTTATCACTAAATTCAAATGAACTTGACCAACAATTCCATGGTAATTGAGAAATAACTTGTTTAGGAATTTTTTCATTAAGACTTATGGTTAAGGAATAACCACTTCTATTATCATTAATTGAACAAGTATAGTCAGGTTGAATTAAAAATGATACACCAATAATAACTGCAACTCCAAGAAAGAAAAGGACCAATACACTGATAATAATATTAAAAGATAACTTATATCTTGTATTAAACCAAAACGCTAAAGCACCTAATATAAATAATATACAAAGACTTACAAGACAGAGTATTATTATAGACTTTCCCATCACAATACTCATGCCTACAGTTAATAAACCAATAAATAAAAGGACGTAAGTAAATAATGTATTTTCTTTATTCCAATATAATATTAATTTTCTTTTCTGCATTGTATATGTTAATTCATTTTTGTTTTGGAATGTACTAAACCATAACGCACAAGTTATTCCCCAACAATAAAACCAGACTCCAGGTAATTTAGGTAAAATAAATATTACTAGTCCAGATAGAGTACTGAGTAATACTGCTAATGAAAATGTTATTATTGCTGGTCCCATTGAAAAATGAAATGACTCTTCTTCTATAGCAAAAGTTCCAATGACTTTTCTTTTTTCGTCTTCATTTTCTTGAAGTTTCTTACTAATCGTTTTAATATTTTCTAAAGCATCATTTGCTGCTTTTGATAATTCTTTAAAACAATCCATTGATCCTGTATTACTTTCAGATGCTGCATTGTTAATCTCTTTTAATGCTTCAACTAAAATAGGAATTATACCAATAACATCAACAGATAATCCAAATTCATCTTCATGAACTAATTCAGGACAAACTTCTTGAACTTCTTGTGCGATAAAACCTAAATTTTTTTCGTCTTTCCCAGTATAATTAAATGATTTACCTGTTAACTTTAAAATTTTATCAAGACACCCTTTGAGAGGTTCAATATGTTCTTTTACACGAGCATCAGATCTTTGTAAAAATCCATTTTCAGCTAATACCTCACCAGCAACATGAAGTCGTTTTAAATTTTCATTAATTTGAATTATACGAATAAAATCATCATGTTGTAATACACTTTTTAACAGATTATCTTCTATTTCATTAGAACCACATTCATATGTATGAACTACAGGAGAAGATTGTTCTTGGAAAGAAAGAGGATAAGATGAGCTTTGATATAAATTTGATTGAGAAGGTAGACTTAGAGATTTATTAAGTGATGAATTGACTAAATCTTGTAAAGGAAAAGTGACAACATTATTTTGATTAATTACTGTGTTTATTGCTTCGTTAGAGACTGTACCTGTAATTTCAGAATCTAATGAATTAATGAAAAGAGATAGTTGTGGATTACCAATACGAGCACGTGCAATAGAACGTTGTTGTTCAATGTCAGTATAATTATTAACTTCAGTCATATAAAGTTCGCACTGTTTTTTAGCTTCCAGTCTATGTGTTAATTTTTTATATACTTGTCCTTTTTCTCCTCCATATATTGGTAATGCAGCTAAATGTCTCAAATGTGCATCCCATACATGAGAATAACAATTATAATGCGTTTTAACTGGTTCTTTGCATCCAGGGAAAATGCATAGCCAACTTTTTTTACGTTGTTGAACAGTAGTTTTCATATCCATGTAAGTATAAAAAACTTCCTAAAATAAATTTTTTTTCAAGTAATTTTTTTATTTTTTTATTATAAATTATATCAATATCCTAATATCCCGTTTTCTTCCTTATTAAATTATGAAATTCTTCCTTTCTAAAAATACATCTTCTATTTTTGTATCAAATAAAAAAAAATTTTTTAAAAATAAATTAAATAAATTTTTTTTAACTAATTATAGAACAATAAGAATATAAAAATCTAACAAAAAAGAAAAAAAAAGTATATTCTAATATAAATTAAAAACGTTTTAAAGAAAAATGAGAAGATTGAATCATTAGAAAAGGATTTGTGATAAAAAAAGATCAAAGTAGAAAAGTTAGTTTTATTAATTAATCAATTAAAAAAATATAAGAAAAGAATAAATTCAAATAAATTATTCTAACTGAACAGTTAGTTGTTGTTCTGAAAGGACAGGAGATTCATGTGAAAAATCAGAGGGTAGACTAAGTTCAGGAAGAGTATTTGTCTCACTAAACCTAGAAGTTAAACTAAGAGAGAAGACTGTTTTGATTGTTTTTGAATTGTATGCATAAATTAAGAAAGGGATAACCATTGAAGGAACAAGATAAAGTAAAGCTGGTTGACCAACTTTAAAATTCCATAAAACAAATAAAGTTAAGACTAAACCAAAACAATAGCCAAGTAAAGTTGTAATGAAATATTTCGTTTTATAAAACAAATCAATGCAATAGGCATAGTTAATAAGTATGCCTGGAAGAATAATATCTCCTAGTCCAATTAAAAATTTTCCATCAATAAATTCTATTAATAAAGGAAGTCTTAACGAAGTTGCTGTTTTTGCAGCTTCAACCATTACTGATTTACCATCAAATAATGAAAGATTAGCTGAACCAAATACCCAAAAGATATCATAAAAGAACATAATAGAAAGAAGAACTAATGGGATATGAACTTTATCAACAAACAGAAAAGATTGAATTGCTATTGCAACTCCAATAGCAATAATGTTAGAACTCCAGCGTGTTTGTGTGAGAAGATAAACAAAAATAATTGTCAATGAAATTAACAAAGATAAACAAATTCTTATTTTTGAAGATAGAGATGGGACATAATCAAAAATTGGTTGAAGTATTAAATAAAAACAAGAAATTGCAGAAAAAAATACCGACGCATAAATAAAATATTTAGCTGTAGATGGATAAAAGAAGACAAAGATAAGAAATAATGAACCAACCAAAGGAATAATAACCACATGTTTCCATTGTAATTTTGATTGAGAAATAGTATCTAAATGCCAATGAATAAAATATACTTTAAATTTACAAGACAAATAATGAATAATTATAGTAAGAGTAATCAACTGAATAAGCTCTAACATAAGAATGATTAACTATTCATTTTCAGTTAAAACTTTTCTATTGTTTCATATTTTGATTTATCTATGTTATAATATAATTAGTTTTTATTATATTATTTTTAAATACTACAAATTATGCTTTTTGTTACCAACAATTTAATGAATTTAAGGAACTACGTTCAATAGAAAATATAAATGTCTACTCGAAAAATCTTTGATACAAAGAACTTGTTAAATTATTCTTGAACTCATAAATTCAAAGAGATGTTCAGAAAAAATGTTTGGACATTTCAATCACAACAACACCTTCACTCTCAACTTCGTACTTCTAAAAGACTAAAAATGCTGTCAAATAAAAGGACATTGGCTGACTCTGTACCAAAAGAAGAAAAAACTTTAATACAAACACTATCTGTAGATAGTATTACTCAATTTAAAAACCTTATTAATTCAAATTCTGAGTATGACATTCTTCAAGGACTAAATGGATTTAGAAAATTACTTTTAGGCACACAACCCCCTTTAATTGAAATTTATCAAAGTGGAGTATTACCTCGATTATCTCAATTAATTTCAGGAGAAATATCAATTAAAAATTTAGCTGTTGGAATTACTGCATCAATGGCAGCAATTGATAACCCTCAAATTATTGATGAATTTATTCAACTAGGGATAGCTAAACAATATGCTGATATATTATGTTCACAATTTAAATTAAAATTTCTAAATATATTTGAGCAAGCTGCAAATGGAATTGGTAATATTATGGGTTCGTCTCCATATTATAGAGACATATGTTTATCTTATGGATTTTTTAATTCATTTTTAAGACTATGTGATCGATTTCTTAGTTTAAGAACAGACCCAACAATGCCAACAGCATTATGCCATGTTATTATGAATATTACATCAGGAAATCCAAAATGTGATGAAAGGTTTGCATATGTATTGATGCCTTACGTAATTAAAATGGGGCAAGGGTTTGAAGGAGATACATCATTATACATGTTACAGACAATGGTTAATTTGTCTGAATTTAATATTGAACTTGTATGTAGAATGGTACATTCAAATGAAGTAATGGAATTTTTAACGGGAATTATGAACATGAGATATGGTGATTTTCAAAAATTTGTATTACAATTTATTAGTAATTGTCATGACAAATATCCTGACACTTATAACTATATTTCTAATTTATATGAATCTACTATTAATGTGTGTTGGCAGGCATCAAATTCAATAATTATTCAAATGTTTTCATTTATTAATTCTGTATTAATAACTCCAAAATATACTGAAAGTGCTATTCAAATTATTAGAAATAATGAGAGGTTTATTTCTTTTTTAATTACATCAACAGCTAATCAAAATGTAGAAGCTGCATTTTTTTCAATTGAGGTAATGAACTTTATATTGATGACTAAGAAACATGATTTTAATTTGATTCAAGAATTCCAAAGAAAAGGAATAATAATTCATGTTCTTTCTGCCTTAACAAGACCTTCCGTACAAGAAAAACCTAATATAGTTTCTGATTTACTTGATATTATTATCATTTGTATGTCTTTTGAAATAAATAATGAATCAAATAATATGGTTGGCGAGAATTTTGACTTTTCACCAATACAAGATTTCGAAGAAAAAGATGGAAAAGAAGTCATTGATACTATTTGTTTATTACTCCCAGAATTTGATAATAAAGTTAATACGTTTGTTTTTATTATTTAAATATCCTTTACTACAATAACACTAATATAATAATAGAATTAAACAAATTGTTTTTTCTAAAAGAAATGATGTATCGAATCACCTTTAATCATTAAATGTTATAAAAAACGAAAAATATTTAAAATGAAATATTTCTTTTTTTTATTCATTCTTTTTTTAGTAATAATTTTTTTTATTTTTATTTATTTTTTTTTATTTTCTACTAAAGTGGAAGAATTCAAAAAAAGATGCATTACAGGAGGCATCACAAAAAATATAGAAAAACAAATAAC
>NW_008579123.1:0-427 GCF_000257125.1 Entamoeba nuttalli P19 | reverse complement strand
TTTATCTGTTGGAGGTTCTTTATAAAAGAAATCAGAAGATGGTTGTGATAGATATTTATATGGTTGAGTGATTGAAAGGAGATTTTATGTTTTGTAAATCAAATAAAATTGTGAGTTAGAAATAAATGAAATAGAATGTTTATCTCATAGTGTTTAAATTAACTTATCACGATATTTAATATGACTAATAAAATAATGAAAGTATCTTGTGAATATTATTAAGAATCTAAAGTGTAAAAGATCAAAGTAGAAATGAAAAATAGAAAAAAAAGGATAAGAATTAGAAGTATTAACCATAGCGAGTAATGATATTTGAAAACATCAGACAACCACAAATCATTCAATTTTCATAGCTATGTGAGAAAGATATTTATGAATAAATTGGCACGCAGTAAAGTTTTTAGTAAATATAAAGAATGGTAATAAA
>NW_008579122.1:862-7014 GCF_000257125.1 Entamoeba nuttalli P19 | reverse complement strand
AGAAAATGAATTTACTGATGCACGACAAGATTTATATGAACTAGAAGTAGAATATGCCAATCTTGCTTTTGACAATACAGCTGAAGGAGAGTCAATGACAGCACAATAAGAATTATTTTTTGTTAGTAATTCCTTAGTTTAAATTTTTTATTTAAAACAGAGAAAAGACGTTCAAACTTTCTTTAAGTAAGATGAATTAATTTAAAAAAAAAGATATCTATCTCGCCAAAGATAATAAATAATTTTTGTAACTTATTTTTGTAAAAAGACACAATGAATAATTATTAAAGTTAACAGAAACAAAGCACTATTCAATAGAACAAATAAAAGAAGGAACGGAAAGTTGATTTTTTGTTTGTTAATCCATTTTTATTTTTTTTTGTATTTATATTAGGTAACTTAAAACTGTGCAAAAACAGTGCTATGGAAAAGTTAGCTACTCGGTTAAGAACATCAGCTATTTATGGTTATTATATGAAATATAGACTTCTTTGTCATAATAAATTAATAAGATTCTTTATTGGTGAATTAATTGGTAGTTATTATTTATTCTATCTTACAAATTGTACTGCTTACCTTAATTATCCAGCATACATTTGTTCTCTTTTAGTTATTTTTGGATTAGGACCAATTATTGAAATTCTCTCACCAGTGTGTAATGGGCAATTTAATACTGGTATCTCTATTGTTTTCTTTCTTAGAAGAGGACAAACTTTTTGGCAAACAGTAGTTAGTATTATTGCTCAATTTTTAGGTGGTTTATTCTCTGTTTTAACTCTAAACCTCTTCTTTACTGATAGTCTTATTGCTTTTTCTTCTAAGACATATAGTTTTATCCAAGTTCTTTCTGAATGTTTTGGCAGTTTCATATTAATATTTGTATTAATGCTAATTACTTATAGAAAACAAAGTGCTGCTCTTCTTATTCCTGGAGTGATTGCTGCTGGGTGTATTGCATTACCAAGTGGAATGATTGTCAATCCATTTATTGTTGTTTGTCGATTAATTTCCAATTCAAACAATAACATTTCATGGCAAAGTTGTTTAGTATTATTATTCTCTGAATTTATAGGATTTGCACTTGGTTTTTTAACTGGAGAATTTATTCTTGTTGAAGGAGAGCGTGAAGTTCCTGAAAATTATTATAAATTAGAAAATGTAGAAATAAAGTCAGAAACTTTAAACCAACTTGAAAGTGTTTTCGTTGATTCTCAACAACCAATCAATGAAGAAATTCCAATGAATTAAAATTGAACGTTTAATTTTTAGATTAAATTTTATCTTCTTCATTTTATTCGTATACTTTTTTCTTTTAAGTATATACGTATAAAAAAACATATCTCTATATTATATTTTCAATGTTTAAATTCTTTATAAAGTTATTGTATTAAAAAATATAAAAAGTCAATTGAAATAAAAGGAACTGCACAGTTAAGGGAGGATTTTTACGTAATGAGAAGATACCCATCCTCTACTTCCATCAATGGTTTCAGCACCAAGCCATCCTTCTGGATCAGAATCATCAAAAATAATAATTTTTTGACCTCTTTTAATAGATAATTCAGTTTCAGTTGAAGAATCATAGTCATGAAGAGCAACAGCATATTTTTCAGGTGGTACACAAGCTCTTATTTCATTGTCATAAATTTCTTCTGGTGCAATATCATCATCTTCATCATATTCTTCATCAGAATATTCACCTTCTTCTTCTTGATCATACTGCTCATCCTGTTGGTCATATTGTTCTTCTTCTTCTTGATCAGGCTCTTCTTGTTGTTGATCAGGTTCTTGTTGAATAATAGGTTTTGAGTAATTAGTAACAGGTGGAGGAGGTGGTGCAGCGATACTAATTTTAGATGGAGGAGGAGGAGGTGGTGCAGCAACGACAACACCAGTAGTAGTATTTGAAGTAGTAGTTACAGTGATAGGGGCTGGGGGAGGTGGTGCAGCATTAACAGGAGTAACAGGTGTAGAAGAGGAGGTTGTAGTTTTTTTTTTATCTTCTTTCTTTTTATCATGATGATGATGATGGCGTTTTCCAGTGTCATGTTTTTTACGTTCCAAAGGAGGAAGACCTTTTGATTTTCTTACTTGATTAATTAATTTTCTAAATGAATCTTTCCAATATTCACCATCTTCTTCTCCTTCTACAATCAATTTCCAAGTTCTTTTTTCAGTTACTAATTGAAATCCATATCTCATTGATCCATCTTTATCTTTATTTCTTGTAGTAATCATATCGGTAACTTGAGACATATCTATGTGTCCTTTTAATGAACTGCAAGAGTCATTAGTATAATAGTCTAATCTGAATGGATTACGTGGAGTAGTTTGGAACCATCTTTTCTTCCAGCTTTTATGTGAGCCACCTTGTTTTGTTACCCAACCACGAATGGCTGGAATGGAGTCTTCATCAATATCGAAGCTCATAATTATATATATCAAATTTTAAAGTTCTAGTTCTGTATATTTTTATAGAAAATAAATGGAATTTTATTTTTAATATTTATATTATTCTTTTTAAATACATTTTCTCTTTTCTCATATATCGGTTTTTATTACTACTTCAAAATATTATACTTGTTTGGGTTATTAATAACTACTAAGCAGTTATTGATTGGTTCATTTATTAGTTATGTTATTGTTTTATCTTTTTTATAACTCTTTGAAGAAGATTCTTTTAAGTTAGAAAAAGTAATGACTGTTTTTTTAACTATTTATATTTTTATCATTATCTTTTGTCTGATTATATTATCCCAATATCAACTCCGAAAAAAAATAGAAAAAAATATTTAAATAATCAATAATTAGTATTTTGTTATAGAAATTCAAAAAATAAAACAAAAGATTTAAAAAAAAGTTATACCAAAAAAAGAAGAACTTTTTTGTTTTATGTAGCATACATTTTATTAAACTGGGTGTTTTTCCTTTGTATTGATTTAAAAAAAAAGAAAAAAAAAAGAATTTTAAAATTATTTTAACTCTTTATGAATCAATTCACTACTGATGATATTATTAAAGATTTAGAATGTCTTAATAAACGTATTCATAGTAAAGAATGTACCAAAAAGAAAACAGTTACAATTGAGTCGATACCATTTACTGTTGGATATTTAAAAAAAGAAGAGGAGTTTGCGATTATTCAGATTCAATCTTTTCAGTAATAAAGAGATAGTTAAAAATATTGACAAGTTAGGTTGGATGTTATTGTTATTGAAGGAATTATTCCTATAAAGACTATTGAATTATATAAATTCTTTTTACACTTTGAGACATATGTACAATACCTTCCTTTTATTTATAAGTTAAATTTTATTCAGAAAGATAATATTTTTGATTTAATTGTAGAAATGGAATTTAATTTAATTGGATTTAATAAGAATGCTCTTTGTCTAAAAAGAGTTATCAAAGAATTTACAGATAAAACATATATTCTTTCATTGAGTATTACTCATGATAAATCAAAAATTATTCCATTTAGAGATAGTGCAATATTAATGCAGGCAATTACTCTTGAAGAAACTAAAGATGGTTGTCTTATATCTGATTATGAAATTATTCAACCTATTCCTTGGCTACAATCAAATGACCTTAATGAATCTCTTGAAAGGTTTAGTTATATCCCAATTAGAAGAATAAAATCATGTTTTGATTATTTAAAATATGATAAAACTGTAGAAAGAATAAACATAATTAATGCTATTACTACTGAGCGTATTGGTCTTGAACTAACTCTAAATGGAAAACATGACAGTGTTGGAGAAGTTTGGTATGATTCTAATAATACAAGAATTACATGTGTTGAATTTGTATGTGATCAGGCATCATTTATTGTTGAAGGTTCAATTCAAAAGATATGTGAATTTAGATTATCAAGAAAAACACTTATAGAACTAGTCTTTCAAGACCGTTGTAGAGTAATAGAAACAGCTGATAGTTTAACAACAATATTTCATAAGTCATGTCCTAAGTCTTATCAAAATGATGGAGAAGACATTTCATTTTCTTCTTTTATTTATTCAGAAAAATGTGCTTTAGTTCATTTTAAGAGCTTATCCACCCTTTCTTCTCAAGAAGAAAATAAAGGGATTCAAAAATATAATTTTGGTCCAAGTTACATTTATGTTTGTGGTTGTGAAGGAACTTGGAATATTCAATTCAATGTTAAAGTAATTGCTAAAACCTCTTTACCTCGTTTAAATGATAAAGTAGCTTTACATGCTATGTTAGAATTCTTAAGAAATATCGAACTTTCTTTTCAAAACGTTTCTCCTGTTCAAAATTATAAACAACCATTAACAATTATTACAAGTACAGACCCATTTATTCCTCCATTATTAAAAATTCAATTACCTTTAATGGTTAAAATAAGTCGGTATTTTACTAAAGAAGATATCACTGCACTTTCTCGAACAAACAAACAACTAAAAGCAATGATGGAATACTGTAGTAAACTTATAATTCAAAATAAGCAACAACAACTTCATCCTTTTTATAACACACAACATTCTCTGCAAAATTATTCTCAATGTATTTATGAAGAATGGAAAGAAGCGACTCCAAAACATTCAATATTAACAGGTCATACAAATTTAATCCGAGCATTAGATATTAGTGATGATTGTTCATTATTAGTTAGTGGAAGTTCTGATAGAAAAATTAGACTTTGGAATTTACAAGATGAGTCATCAAGAACATTTGTTGGTCCAAATAGTTGTTTGGTATCCACTAAATTTGTTATGGATAACTTCATTGCATCTGGATATCATTGTGGAACCATTAAATATATTAATTGGTCAGACTCTCGTGAGTCTCAAGTTTTTGATGTTAATGAAGGTAAGTTAGAGGGATTTCTTCCATTGAAGGATATGGACTTTATTGTTTGGAATGAAAAAATAATGGGATATAGATATTCTGACATGAGACAAACTTTATTATTTACATACTCTGGTCATCAAAGAAAAGTTCAAATTGTAAAACCTTTTAATTCACTATTTCTTAGTGGCTCTGCTGATAGAACTATTCAATTGTGGGATCCTTCAATTTCTAGTCCAAGAATATCTAAAATAAAAGGACATAAGTCAGGTATTGTTGGACTTGAACAAATAAGTCCTTACACTTTTGTTTCTGCTGGAAATGATAGATTAGTTCATTACTGGGATATTAGAGAGTTAACACACCCAACTCATTCTGTTAAGAAAAAAATTTGTAATATGACTTATAATAATGAGACACTGATTTGTGGTGGTGAAAGTGGAGAAGTTTATATTTTTCCAACTGACAACCCAGCGCAGTCTACCACTTTAAACTCACAAAATACCTCTGGACTAATTAGTATTGCTTCAAAAAAGAATATTATTTGTTGTGGATTTAAAGATGGTACAATCTCAATGTGGAAATATTGATTATTTGTTTAATTTAAATATGAAAAATGTACACTTTTTTGTTTCTTTTTTTTCTGTACTAAATGATTTGATTTATTTTAATATACAAAGTGATGCAATCTATGAATGTATTTATTAAACTCTCTATAACTTATAGTAAAGTATTAATATAATGCTTCATGAAATTACATATAATCCACCATACCGATAAATAAAGACAAGGAAAGGAATATGATCGATTTTTATGACTCATAAATCATTCATTAATACATTATACCATACCTATTAGGAATAAATGAAAACATAGTGAAGATATTGTTAAAAAGAAAGAACAAACACAAAGAACAAATGATAATTTTGAATAAATGAAATAATAATGATGTATTAAAAAAGAATAAAATGTAATATATCACAAAATAAAAATAAAATTTCTTTTATTTAAAAAGTAGGCAATGAAGTATCAATAGAACCGTTTTTATTGTTGGTTATTATGAGGAGAGTAGTACTATCAAATCTTTATTGTTTATTATATTTATAGAGTATGTTTGATTGTGAAATAAACAATGTTCTATGATATTCTTCTTATTCTTAGTCGCAACATTTTAACTTCTTCAATGTTCTTTGTTTCATTTGTTAATTATTTAATTAATCCAATTCTTTCTACAAAAAAAGATGCATGACAGGGGATACCACAAAAGTATAGAAAAATAAATAATCAAAGAAGAAGAAATTCACATCAGCCAAGAAAAATAAATGATAGAAGATCAA
>NW_008579122.1:0-667 GCF_000257125.1 Entamoeba nuttalli P19 | reverse complement strand
TCTTATTATGATTTTTCAAACTTCTTCTGCCTATTTCTTCTTTTACTTTTAGTTTAATTTCTATTTTAACTTTAAATAATATCATTTTTCTTTATTTTATGAATGAGAGAAGGAATTATTTCATTACCACTATATTACTTTGACCAATCTCCTTTTAGTCTTAAAAACAATTCAGTAGATCCTTATATTACACCATGTAATATTCTATCATAATATCTTGCTCCACCCTTTGCAGTCATTACTTAATACATTTCTAATTCAAATACACTGTCATAACCAGAAAATAACTGAGGAGTCGAATGTATGAATTTGTACTAGGGTTTGTGTGTGGTGTTTCAGACGTGCCACCTTCGATCTAACAGGTAAAGAAAACAAATAATTAAGAAAGAATGGTTCTTTGTTGTGTTTTCAAATTAACAAATAATCAATATTAATGAAATAATGAAATAGATATTGATGAAAAATAATTCAATTTAAACAAAATGAAATAAAAAGAATGATAAATAATTAATATTTCATTGAATAAAATATTATTTAACTTTCATATTTCTTACATTAATTAATTATTTCCTTTATTTATTATTCATTTGATTTAAATTATTTTTTATTTAAAACATGAACTATCATATTTTATATGAATTTATTGAAAATAAATTTAAATAAAAAT
>NW_008579121.1:0-2523 GCF_000257125.1 Entamoeba nuttalli P19 | reverse complement strand
TAAATCATCATCATTTCTCATAAATGCAACATTTAATAATTCAGTTAATTTCATTAAGAATACAATAGACTGATGGATACAAACACATTTCCAAACATAGTCAGTTGGTGGTTCAGAAGCTAAGACATTAATAAAATAAAAACCTTTAGTACTATCTATCCAAGTTTTAAAGACTTGATTAGATTTTTCAAAGATCATATCAGTTACAGTTGAATCATTTGTTGAAAATCCATCTAAAAATGACTCAGTAAAAGCAGCGACATTATCTAAGCAACCAATAATCATATAATTTTCTCCTTGATAACGAAGTATTTTGTCTTGTACTTTTAAAGTTCTACAAGAGATATCACTTGGATTTATAATTTGAGATAGTTTAGTAATAAGATCAATAACATTAGTTGAATCATTTAAAGCAACAAACGTTTCAATTTTAATAATTTTAAGCATTTCATCAAATCCACAAATATATAAAGTACTAAAATACATTTGAAAGAAGGTGGATCTTATTTTATGTAATTTTTCAAATGTTCCATTTGAAATTGTTTGTAACAGATCAATAGTTTTAATATATCGTTCTTCAAATTCTTTATATTCTTCTCTTTTAATATTTCTTAAATTTGCATATGATAATAATAACATTGAATATTCCATTATTGTTTCTTCAATTCTTTCATTTATTTTTAACATTAATTCATCACTTTCAATTACCTTTTCTTCTTTTTTAACTTCTTTATAAACATCAAATACAAGAAATGCTCGTAATTCCATTTCTCCAAATTTATTTAAAATATTAAAGAAATAATTACTAAATTCTTTTACATTTAATTTCATTATAAAGTTTTTTAAATTATAATTTCTTTCTAATGGTAATTCAATATCATTTTGTTTAGTCATAGCTAATGTTAAATATTCTTCTTTCTTTAAAAACTCTAATGGTAAACATGCATAACAAATGTCTTGTCTTATATTTTCAATACTTTTTAAATACTTCTCAATAAATCCTTCCATTTTAGTACTTCCAACAATTGTTTTAAACAATCCAATTAACTGTGGCATTAAGTCTTTAAATTCTTCTTTAATTGTTTTTCTTTTTAAATCATATGTAACTTCATCTACTAATTGAATTCTATTAAATAATTCAAATACAAATTTTTCTGGATTTTTTAAAAACTTCTCTAGTTGAGACCTTGTTTGTTTAAGATAAAAATCACATTTACTAATACATCTAATTCCTGCTAATTTACAGTCAATAACATCTAATGCCATTTCAATTTTTTGAATTGCTTTTTTGTATTCTTTTTCTTCAACTAAATCTTGTACTTCATTTACAGCTGAAATAACTTCATTTATTGAATGCATTTTATCAATAACAATTCTTATATTTTGATATTTTTGATATTCCTTCATATTTCCTAACATTAACCATCTTACATTCTTTTGTGTTTGTTTTAATCTTTCAGATAATGCACACATATCTTCTTTAATTTTATCAAATGATTCTTCTAAATCACTTACACTAGCAAGTGATTCTAATAACGTAAATTTTTGTTGGTCTATTTCTTTCATAATCATTGTATCGACAATTTCTCGATAATTTGTTGCCCTTTCTTTTGCATAAGCAAAGTCTAGTTGAGATTGAGTTGTTGGTGAAAAGTCATTTTTCTTTTTACAGAACTTTAAAATTATGTCAAATGTTTGTTTACTTGACATATCCAATGGATGTTCAACTAGTGTCTTTGATAATTATTAATACCATTCCTTTTTAAATCAAATATATTTAAAAAGAAAGTAAAATAAAACAAACATCCCCAAATTCGTATTTCATAATTTCTTCAAATACATCTGTTTTGTCTTTGGTGACTTCATTTGTAAATGTATCTTCAAATTGTTGAAATATTGATATGTTTTTCTTTGATAATTTTGTTGTATATAACTGAGGAATACTTTTCTCTTCTGATGAATAATCACTAACTCCACCACTTATTTTTGGCTCATTTAGGGGAATGTCTAACGATAAACTTTTTTTCTTTTTTTCTTTCATTTGTTCAGCAAATGGGTATAATTGAACTGCAAAATGGTAACGAGTTTCCTTGATTGGCTCTCTTTCTTCCATTTTTGCTTTATTTTTAAGTTTTTAAGTTTTTAGTTTTTCAATTTATTTAGTACTAGTTTTATTAATTAATTATACTAGTTATCATGGATCAACACTAATATACTTGTTTCTTGCTTATTCATTTAATTCATATTGACTTTGCAAAGTAATGTTTGAGTTTTATTTTATAAGAAGTATACCATCTGCGCTTTAAGTAGTTTTCTTCAATTTATTACAATAGATATTAACTTGTTATCTAAAACATAAAAAATATCTTTTTATATTTGTGTTATTTGTTTTAGATATTGTGTTATATTAGTTCAGTTTTTTAGATAGAAATTAGTTAATTAAGTATTAATAGAACTAGTTCTATTGTTCATTCATTGAATGAGACTAATCCAAATGAGTCTTCTTCTTCAAGCAGCTCTACG
>NW_008579120.1:0-258 GCF_000257125.1 Entamoeba nuttalli P19 | reverse complement strand
CAATTAATTTAACAATTAAAACAACTTGTCATAAAGACTGTGGTGAACATGGTATTTGTTCTATTAGTACTGGACAATGTGAATGTGTAGATGGATATGTTCTTGTTGATGGTGGCTGTGCGTTATGTAGAAATGGAAAAATTGATGAAGGAGAAGAATGTGATCCTTCAGTTGAAGGATATAATGACAGTCAATGTACTATTGCATGTGCATGTTTATTGGGAACTGAACCAAAAGAAATTGATGGTGTAGTAAAAT
>NW_008579119.1:0-544 GCF_000257125.1 Entamoeba nuttalli P19 | reverse complement strand
ATAAAAATCAATTATCATTCGTAATAATATTATGATATAATTATATAATCAGTTTATTTATTGATTATTTTATCTTCTCTGATTTTAATTGTTATTTGATATTCATATCTATGTTTTATTTTATTATTGTGAATAGGAAAACTTATCTTATATTCGATACGACAATGACTGGTCATTATATTATTAGAATATTTTGGACAAAAAACATGTCAAATAATAAAAAATGAGTATCATAAAAATAAAATTTAATAATATCAACACAGTTCAGTAATAATATCAACCAACACATAATACATTTTGAGAGATTTAATTTAATAAAGGAATAAAAATGAAATTTACGTAATTAAAAAATGAATTCTAATAACAAAAAATAATGATATTATTGGAACATTTCTTCTACTGCAACCAAATATACATAACTAAGTTTTTTAATAAAACAAAGAACTTGTCTTAGCAAGATATTGAACAACTAATAAAAAAACTAACAATACTTCATTAACTATTCTTTTATTAAATTATTATCTTTTTATTTTTGATTATCATT
>NW_008579118.1:0-298 GCF_000257125.1 Entamoeba nuttalli P19 | reverse complement strand
AAGAAATACCAAAAAGAGAAATAAATACAAGATAAAAATATAAAATTTAAAGAAAAAAACAAACAAGAAATAAGAGATAAAAGAAAGAATAAGAAGTAAAATAGATAGAAGAAAAGACAAAGTAATAAAAAGAATAAATGAAATAAGATAAAAAGGATAAAGAATAAAGGATAAAGAGAGAAAAGAGAAAAAGGAAAAAACAAGGATAAAAAGAGAAAAAGAAAAAATAAAAGAAAGAACTAAAAGAATATAAAAAAAATAAAAAAAAGTCAATTAATAGATATATCCTCAATTGGAT
>NW_008579117.1:0-845 GCF_000257125.1 Entamoeba nuttalli P19 | reverse complement strand
TCAAAAATAGTTGCAGTACATAAAACTAGCAAAGTAATAATACATAACCAGTCAAGACTATAATTATCAAATATAAAATTGGTAAAATTACAAGACAATAATGCATTACTATAAACATTGTTATTATAAGAATTTCAACACACTTATTTTAATTTAAATGTTATTTGTTATTATTTTTATAAGTGCCATTAAAACAGTCATAAAGATATAATGAGAGTATGTTTTGATATATCAATAATAACAAGAATATATCATTTTTAAATACTAATACAAATGATATAAAGGAGATGAAATAAGTACATTTATTAATAAGTACAAATTTCTATGACAAGACTGTATGTAATATTTTATTCTTTATTACAAGAACAATTCAGAAAATATAACAAACTGATGAATAATATGCTCAATTTATTATTAAAGATATTTTAATGTTAGTGTGTATTGACTTTTTTAAATTAGATAATGTTTCATACTACTGTTTATTATATTTATTCTATTTGTATATTCATTTTCAACATCTTAACCAACAAAAATATTTCATAACCTATAAATTTTATTTTATTTTAACAACAGTGATTTAAGAAAAGAAATGAAAAAATGTTCTAATAATTTGGTATATTTGCCATCTCTTTTATCTTAATCATATCAATGAATAAAACAAGAATGAAATGAAAACTAAATAATCTAATAAAAGAACAAGAATGATAATAATTGTATTGATAGAAAATATAAAATTGAATAATATTGATTGAAATGAACAAATGAATCTAATTCTATAAAAACAATCCTAAAGATATTGGAATACTATTTCAATGAAATTGAAATAAAATAAGTACAAATTGTTA
>NW_008579116.1:0-4438 GCF_000257125.1 Entamoeba nuttalli P19 | reverse complement strand
AAATAAAGTAGCAATTAAAAAAATGAAACAGATTGATAAAAATGAAAATAAAATGACAGAATTTGAGAAAGAAGTGATGATGTTAGATAAGTTTAGAAGTGATTATATCATTCACTTTTATGGAGCAGTATTTATTCCTAATAAAATATGTATGGTAACAGAATGTGCAGAATATGGATCACTACAAGATGTGTTAATTAAAAAAACAGAGAATGAAATACCAATGAATCTAAGAATAAAATTTATGATAGATGCTGCAAAAGGAATTGAGTATCTTCATTCAAATGGAATATTACATCGAGATATTAAACCAGATAATATTCTTATTGTATCACTTGATAATGACATTGAAGTTAATTGTAAATTAACAGACTTTGGAGCATCCAGAAATATTAATATGATGATGACAAATATGACATTTACTAAAGGGATAGGTTCACCAAAATATATGGCACCTGAAGTACTAAATCGAGAACATTATAAAATGCCATCAGACATATACTCCTTTGCAGTCACAATGTTACAATGTTTTACATGGGAAGATCCATTTCCTAAAACACAATTCAAATTTGCTTGGGACATAGCTGATTTAGTAGCTAATGGAAAAAGAACAAACCAAATTGAAAGAGTAACAAATCAACAAATTAAAAACTTGATTGTTAGAAGTTGGGAACAAGATACAAGAAAAAGACTTAATATTACTGATATTTTAAGTAGATTAAAAACTATAGACATTGCAAATTAATTGAATTGTAAAAATGAAAAAATTTTTTTTTAGTTAAAAAAAAATAAACTTCAAAGAAACAAAAAAATTTATGGAATAACTTCAATAGAATTGTTAAAAGATGGATAATGGAAATCTTCAACAGTAAGTTTTCCTGAATCAATTAATTGTTGAATTTCAGGAATTCTATCTTGAAGCATTTTAATATATTCTTTAACTGTTACACATACTTCTTTAAATCCATCATCTCCCCACCATTTTGATTCATTAGCATACATACATCTTCCACCACATAACTCAAACACATTACACTCTTCTTTATTACATGGGGAAAGTAAATGTGCTTTATCTTTCATATCCTTTTCATTAAAATCATCGTTTTGAATCTTGCCATAAATGTCTTGGTCAGGAGCAATTGGACATCCAGTAACGTCACCATTTGTAGCAACATTAAATGATGAAAATCCTGAGCCACATCTAACTCTTGTCATCTTTTCTCCTGTTAAAATGGAATAAACCATTGCAGTAAATGGAGCAATTCCTTGGACCTTACCATTATTTTTCATTTCATCAATCCAGTTGTCAATTAATCGATGAAGACCTGGAAGATAATTAGTATCTCTCCATTCTAAGAACTTAAAATCCCAAGAAACATAAGCAGGTGCATCCCAACAAACATCTAATTGCCAATGGATATGATCAAATAATTTAGTATTAATTAAATAAGTAACATCTCGAAGAATATCAGAACCTTTTGAAATAGTCATACGAGCAATAAGATCACCTTTATAACCATTTAACTTAATTAGCTTAACATTTTCAATTGCTTTTTCATAAGTACCTTTTCCTCTTTTATTATTTGTAACCTCAGCATTACCATCAACACTAATAAGAATAGTTCCCATTTTATTAACATATTCTGGTTTTAATGTATGAAGAAGAGTTCCATTTGTTTGTAAAACAAATTCAGCATGAGGCATCATATCCATAACTTGATAAATTATTTGTGGACGTACAGTTGGCTCACCACCATAGAAACAAATAATTGGATTACTATCTTCAGAAATTCTTTTAAGATATTTAAGGTCATAATTAATTTCCATTGGCCAAGGATTAAGGTCTTCAATCTCAGTGTCATAAACTTCATCACTTCCACAGTACTTACATCTAAGGTTGCACACTTGAGTTAAAGTAAGGAACCAAATCTTTCTTCCGTCCATTACTTATTTGATTTTGCATTTGATCTAGGGTTTGTTAAATATCATCAGCTTAACACCTAAATACTTTTCGAAGAAGTTAAACTTCTTTATTCGTGTTTCTCTCTTTTTGTTTTTTAGTAGTAAAAGAAACCCTGTTTTTTACGAATTGAAGAACATTGTTATTGAACTAACACAATTTGATAAATAAAACAATCAATCATACCAGTTCTGCTTCACTAGAACTGTCTTCAGACATTGCATTCTTTTTCTCTCTATCCATGGCATGTTGCGTTTCATAATCTTCAATTAAATCATTCATACCAAAAGAATGGTCACATCCTGCAACTGGACATTTAATAGTTTTATTACGTCCAATTAAATTGTAAATGGCTTGTTTTGAAAATACATGTCCACACACTTGTGCCTTAACTGGATTAACAAATGGCTTTTTAGTTAAGGGACATATAAATGAGCGTGTATTTGAAATAATAACTCCTTCATTCTCATCTTCGAAATAAGGTTCACTGTGACGAGCATACCAAATCCTTCTTTTCATTTCTTTAATTTTAGGATGATCATCTCCAATAGTTTCAGTATTATTAATAACAGCTTGTTTATATTCTGCTTTAAAAGCACGTTCATCTTCAATTGCATCTGGATTATCTTGTGATCTTCTTAATGCTGCAAGATGTCCATTTAATTTACTCTCTAACTCTAGCATTGACTTTAATGTTTCTTTATATTGTTGAAGTACATTAGGATCAGGGACTTCTTCAGTTTGTGTATATGTCTCTGCACAATCAATTAATGATTCTATATATTCAGTTATTCGTTTACGATTTTTTTCATTATCATGAATAGTGTCAATAACTTCAGTTTGTGACATAAATGATGTACTTACTTTTTTTTAAGTTTAAATTTATTTTTTCTGTTTTATTTTTTTAATTCTTTGAGTCATTTATATTAACATTTGAATACTTTCTCAATCCTTTAAATACTATTTGTATGACAATACTTTATATGAAATTACAATTTCTCTTTCATTAATAAAAATAAATATTTAATAATGAAAGATAGAATAAAATCAATAAACAATCAAATGAAAATACTAACAAAACCATTTAAGAATTTTGAAATATCTTCAAAAAAAAGAAACTTAAAAATTTAATGATTTCTTTTCGATCAATCTTTGAAGCAAAACCAAAACAAGAGCAATTACCATTAACAGGAAATACTACACTCGACTCAGCATTACAACCATTAAGACAACCAGTTCCAGAAAAGGTAATAGTTTCACCTAAAATCATTAATAATTTAAATACAATAGTAACATTATTAAGTGGTGAATCTACACGAGCATTACTTAGAAGATTAACTCATTTACAAATAGTTCCAGAAAATGGAGAGAAAACTGGAAGTGTTGGAGAAGAAATTAAAATTGAATTTACATCAGTTAGTCCATTAATTAGATTAGATATTGTTGGATTAAATGGAAAATATGTTTTAGCTAATTTACCTGAAACATTAAAAGAAGTTAAATTAATTAATTTACAGGAAAATGTAGCAGAATCAATACTTTTTGACGAAAAAAAAGAATGGAAGTCATTAGAAAGGTTATATATTAATTATTGTGGAATTACTTCATTTAAAAAAAATAGTTTTACACCATTCTGTTTTCCACGATTAAATTTACTTGATATATCAAATAATGAAATTATGACTTTAGAAAATATTAATGAAAGACCATTAGATATATTAATAGTAAATTCAAATAAAATAAATTCTATTAATATTCCTGTTGTTGGATCTATTTCTTATTTATCACTTGACAATAATCAAATTACTAACTTATGTCCATTTGGAATATTTCTTCAATTACGTTATCTTTCTATTAAAAATAATCTTATTGAAGATATAGACAACTTAAAAGAAGCATTTTCTCGTTTATTTAATTTAAATTCTATTTCAATAGAAAATAATCCAATAACTGATTCAAAAGAAAATCTATTATCTTTATGTTCATGTCTTCCTTGTATCTCTCTTGGAATGAATTGTAAACTTAATAATAAAATTATTACTCCAACAGAAGTCGCAGAGTTTATTAAAAAAGGTCCTAAAAAGAAAGAAAACATTAAGATTATTAAACAAGACATTACTGATAAAGACGTAGAAGAGTATATTTCTAAAAAGATGAATGAAGTTTTGAATGGTCATATTGATGATGAAAAATTGTTTGAAACAAGAAATTTTCTTCAAAAAATCTATGAGATTGTTGAAAATATTAAACCTAAAGAAGGTATTGATGAAAATAACATTCATTTGAATGATCTCATCAATAACTGATTTTTTAATTTGTTTTATGTTATATAAATCAAAATTTTATGATCATTCATAAAAACTATATTAATAATAAAAAAGAACTATAAGAACTATATCAAAAAAAACCTATTGTTTTAATTAGAAAGAACTGAATAGGGTAAACTTGTGTGTTGATGGCTGTTTCCAAGACCACTAA
>NW_008579115.1:0-657 GCF_000257125.1 Entamoeba nuttalli P19 | reverse complement strand
AATGATTATCATAGATATATTAAATAAAGTATACATTCGTTTATCCATTCACTATAAATTTATTGTATTTCATTCTATCAATATTTCTTAATTCCTATTTTCTATGTTTTGTCATTTCTTTTCAATTTAAAATACTTGAGAATTAATTGATTTGATACGTTCTGTTCAATCATCTCAATCATATCATTATGTTCTACATAATCATCATTTTATGTTTATACAACACTTTTCATTCTTTGATGATGTGAAATTAAGAATATCAACATGAAATAATGAAACAGCACAGTCGATTATCAATGTTTGACAAGATAAATAAATCTACCTTTTATTTTCAGAATAAACCAAATCAAACTATCAATCAGATGTTGTAATTAAATGAAGAAATGGAGAAAAAGAAAGATGAAAATCATGAAAGATGAAAATATAAGAATCGAAAGAGAATAAAGAAAAGAAGAAAATGAAAGATGATAAATGACAACAAGTAATTAAAATGAAACAAATTATAATGTATTTGGAAAATAATGAGTAAAGATGTTCTTCAACATTCAAATAATTCAAATAAGTGA
The DNA here is from genome assembly GCF_000257125.1 of Entamoeba nuttalli P19. NCBI lineage: Eukaryota > Evosea > Mastigamoebida > Endamoebidae > Entamoeba > Entamoeba nuttalli. Next base: position 91 of record NW_008579115.1, on the reverse strand, counting down.
TGAAATAAAGAGTGAAATTGTGGAAAAGATATGATGAAAGAATATTTAATTCATGTTGAACTACATCTTCTTTTGAAATGAATTAAGAATC
>NW_008579114.1:0-288 GCF_000257125.1 Entamoeba nuttalli P19 | reverse complement strand
TCTTTTCTGTGCTGTTATATTTCTTCTTAATTTCTTCATTTTTCTTTTTAACACACTTTCTTTTTTTTCTTTTATGTTTATTCTTCATAGCTTCTGTATTCTTTTAATTTAATAACTTCTCTCAACACCATTTTACATCATTTTTAGTCTCTTCTTTATATTTAATTTCATTAATATGCCATGTTAATTAGCAAACTATTTCATTCTTTTCATTCATTTTTTATTTCTTTTTGACTGTTCAACATCATAAGAAAATAGTTTTCTGTCTTTTCTTTTTCCTTTTCTCTC